>NW_020455484.1:498015-531655 GCF_003342845.1 Nothoprocta perdicaria
GGTCTTCAAAACCCGCCTGGATGCCACCCTGTGCCACATGCTGTAGGTGTGCCTGCTTGAGCAGGAAGGTTGGACTAGATGATCTGTAGAGGTCCCTTCCAACCTTAAATATTCTGTGAATCTGTGAATCTGTGAAGTAAGYATGGGGAGCTCTCATGTGACGTAGCCCAACCTGATACAAATCTCCCCTGGGACAACAAGGATACTCAGTTTACACTTGAGTCTACATTTGGCCAGCCAGTGTAGTTTGCAGTGGCCTCCAGGATGATGTGGGCCAACAGAAATACCTCAAACAAGTAGGATTGTCTTGCAGGCCCAGCACAAGAAAGAATCTGGCCTGACCCTATTATTGAGAAGAACTTCTTGGTCACATTTGGTGCTTCATAAAGAAGCAAACAAGGATGTAAACTGATTATTTTTCTTTTGCAGGTCACTTTTAAGAGGATCTGAGATATATACCTAGAGAGAATCAGATTTAATTGAATGAATGGGGAGAATTATGACCAATATGGCATTTTTTTCCCTCAGAATGAGATCTAACAAACTGAGAAGAGTAAGTTGTCTTACTCTTACAAAAAATTAATTCAGTGTAGATTTTTATAGGTGAGTAGATGGGAATAAATTAGTCACAAATTATTTTCTCATCTTTGACCAATTGTTCAGTGTATAAATAATATACAACTAATATTCAGGTTATTTTCCAAAGTTGAGCTGTGAGCTAAAGTAACCATTAAATAAAATAATCACAGGCTTTTTTTTTCTCTCTCTCCACTTGAATAATTTCACATATGATAGTGTCATTCTGCCCCACTTCACCAACAGTAAAGCTTTACCGTCTATGAGAAGAGTCAGGCAATGTCTCTATGCTGTCTTCTCTCTTCTCTGAATGATTATCAATGTTTGTGGAAAACAGGTCTGAAAGACTTTAGAGTACCACATTTCACACTTACACTGGCATTTTATACCTACTATGAAGAAGCTTCCAAACCTCCCAAGCACTGGAGAAAGGTACTTGTGATTTTGAACTTGGCAGGACAAATTCTGATTTCACATTCCTGCAGTGTAGATCCATCATAGTCCTAGCACCTTTGGTAAGATTAAATCAGGTTTACACAGCTGTAATACAAAGAGGAATTTGGCCTATTGGACTTCCCAAAGATTTTCCTTTTTACCCATCTCTAGTCTCTCCTTAGGAAGGCAGTATGTCCTGCTACTGCCCTGTGTACCCCACTGACTCACTTCTAAGACATATTCTGGCAGGCAGGCAACCCATGGGGAGTTCAAAGACGTAGGTCTTATGAATGGAAAACTCTGTTTTATCAGCTCTCTTCTTGTAGCTTTGTGGACAAGAGAAGCAGGCTACATGCAAAAATCTGCCTTTTAGGAAAGGGCAAGATTTCTTTTAAACATAAATTGAAATGGCTGACCTTTACAGCTTCTGATTCACAGGTGCGTAATCTTTAATGGATAATATTTATTTGATGAATTAAATGAAAATATAGCTGAGTAAATATATTGATATTCCACTGAAAAATACTGAAGCCAGACTGGTAAGTCCTTAATAATCTACTTTCCACAAAGGGCCTTGATGGAAGCTTTGCTGTCATTGACTCTTAGTCATATTGTTTGCAAATGAGTTGTGTGGTTAAGGTTTGATCCTGCAAAGCTTCAACAGCTTCTTTCAGCATCCCCTCAACACCCACAGCAGTTGGCTGTGATTGAACTTGCTCAGCATTTCACAGGTTCAGACCTGCACTTACAGCCTGGCTGTGCTCCACATGCATTTGGAATCGGTCAGACCAATGGCACAAACCACTGATTCCTTAGTGTGACACATAAAAGACTGTTCTCTGGAGGTTAGAGCAAAAACCTCAGCTCTTCACCTCCTTACAACACATGAAATTGTGTTTTACCTTCGGTGAGAGTTAAGCTGGAAAATTGAAACCCAAAAGGGTGGAGAAAATAATTTTAAAATGCAGATTTCAAGCCTGAATTTACTTTTCCCCTGCATACATTGGCAGATATTTCATATAATGTATAGCATGGATTTGCTTCATCTCAATTAACRGACATCTGAATGATTACTTACCTACTAGCTAGAAATCTAGATATCTCTACACTCATGAGGTGCTGAAGATAATTCATTTCATCTTCCATAGGGTGCATTTACATGCTTGTAGGGTATTCTTATACCTCCCACTTGTTAACTAAAACAGACTGCATCTTTGACTTGTTCTTCATGCCTGAATTTAAATGCTATGAATCCTGTCCTTTGTATAATGTGACAGATGGAGGTATGTTACTGAAATTGTAACATCTGGATTTCCCAATTGTTTTGTTCAAATTCATGCTCTTTAATATTATATTTGACTAGATTTTGTAGCTAATATTTATCCTTTCTGGTTTTCTCTCTATTTCCTGTTTCTCCTGAACAATTAGTGTATATTCATTTGCATACACTTTTGCCATTTCTCTCCTAGGTGCTCATGTGCTTAGTTCCACTTGTTTAGCTGTTATGAAATGCTGCATTTAATCTCTGTCTAGTTTGGCATCAGAAGAAAATGACCAGATGATCTCTGTGTACTTTGAGACCTGTGCTTAGTTCCAGGAAAACGACACAGTACAGACACATGACATGCCTCAGTTGAGCTCTGGAGAGACCACTTTTCTAACGGAGAGCCTCCTCCTAGCCCATTTAATCCTTTTAGCATCTGATGAGATTGCCAGCAGTAATGCCAAACCTTGTGAACTGCAGTGGTCATTATCCAGATGTTATCRGAGCTGTATAGCCTGGGAGAGATGGCTAAGATGGTCCAATAGCCCCTGCATTAGAACTCCTTAGAACATTTTCTTTATTATATTTTCAGTATTACYTCAGTCCTGCTCAGAACAAGGAGTTAAAGAAGCAGTCACAGAAATGGGAATAATAATAGCAATTTATTCTTATAAATTATAATATTTATTATAATTATTATAATAAATTATAATAATTTATTCTTATAGTATAATAACAATAAAATAATAATAACAAGTTATGCTTATATCTATATACAACATATCTTAAAAGAAGAGGAAGTAGTTGTTCAGCTTTAGGCCACATACTGTATAGGAAAAGATTTAGTTTCATGCATAAGAAGTGACCAAACCATGTGGACTTGTCTGTTTCATGAGCATTACTTTTTTAAATAATGAATAAAGTCAGCGTGGTGCTAATGGACGTAGAAAGGGTAAGAACAAAAAACGCTTTCCTTCATAGCATGGCTGGTGGTAGTCATTTCTGGTGGAAGTGTTCCTTGATTTTTTTTGCAGTCACACCATTTTGCCAACAGTTTTTGTCCTGTCCAGCCTTATAGAATAATATAAATGTAAAGTAGCATGGTAATGGTGCACATGCAGTACTCAGGAAAAATACTGGAAGAAGTAGAGGATTATATTTTTCTAGCTGAAAATCTTTATCTTGTGTCTCTTAGTTGATTTCTCTAGGGCTTGCTTACAGAATATAACCCTTCTGATGGAAATAAAGTGGTAGTTAAAAATGATCTATGCTATTGGGCTGTGGCCATAATAAAATTAGAACAAAAGCTTCATGAAACTAACCCCAAATCCAAAATCCTTAATTCTTTAGAGGCCAGATTCTTCTTTTCACACACAACCTAGATATAACTTCTCTTATACTCCATTAGCTTGCTCTTTTTTTCCTCTCGTGTACCCCAAGACTCCAATGTTTCCTCAGCYTTGCCAGCTTCAGTTCATAAATCACTATTCCCTTTCTTTTGTTTTCTGGCAAGGTCTCCAAGATGTGTACTCTCTGTCTTCAAGTGCTGAAGGCTGTTGTGGCAGCTCTGTGCCTGAGCCACACTGCTGCAGCACTGGCATTCCTTGGTATTTCATTGGGGAGCACGTCCAAACTCAAGAATAAGTGTTACACAGCAGGGAAGAAAACTAGCTGCTGGCCAGAGTACAGCAAAATGATGCTGCTCGTACCCAGAAGCCAAAACTAGTTGGATGAGCTGAAAGACTAGATACACAACAAAACCAGGACAAAGTCAAAGACAGTGGGACAGTGCTGCTGAAAGCAGAACATCTGCAGTTAAAAGGAAGGCTCTCTCACTCTCAGGTTTCCAAAGGTTAAATAATAGAGATGCATGGGGAATGCAAATCTCATTTTTTTGGATGGCTTCTTTAATTTTGGCTAGGGATGACATCTGAATTTTTTAAAACTCTGTGTGAAAGAAATTAAGTTGAAACAAAAGAAAAAGTTCACTTTGAATGGATTATAAGAGCTGAAGTGAAATAAATTCCAAAACAAAATGTAGCTTAAAAGGGAAAAAAGACACATTTTGATCTGCARTTGTTGAAAGAGTATGGTTCAACATTGTTACAAAATTTCTAGCTTTTTTTTCCTCTCCAAAGCAAAATTATTTGCAATTCATGTAATTTCATAAAGCGCTTCTATTTTTCAGAAATGAATTCTGCATTTATTTCTGTTTGCATTTGATGATAGTAATAGTTTAAATGTTTCCCAGACTGATCTACTGATTACCAATGATGTGTTTGATTTTAAAAATCAACAGTTTCCCTTCAAGCTTTTAATATATTTTATTGAAGACATGATTAATATACTTCTTTTGCTTTTGGTACTTTTATTTCTTTTTGCTGCCAAATGAAAGCTCTGTGTAGTGTAGAAATAATGAACTAAACATTGTATGTCCTCTAACTGTGAGTCTTCTATAAAAGTTGGGAAAGGAGAAGAAATGTAGGTCATAGAGATGGAGAGAATGAAAGCCAGTATTTTATGATTATGTTTTATTTCCTTGGTATATATGCCTATAAGAACAGGCCAAGTGGATCAGTAATTTATGTTTACATCTGCATCCAATCCCTCCACATAAAATTAAAATTTTCATGTAAAGAGAATATATCTATAAAGTATTCCTGTGAAGTTTAATTAACAACTCAAAGTTTTCCTAGATTTCTTTTTATTTCTTTACAAATAAATTGCAGCTTTAAAAATCTCTCAGATATTAGAAAACCTGGAAATGAACTTCTAAGAGCTTTAGCCTCTCCTCAGGGCCATTAAATCCTTCAATGTCAACTCTTGTTTCCTAAACAAGATCTGAAATATTTCTGTCAATATTATTTCACTGGAGAAATGACTTCAAAGAAATATATCATTTCTTTTGTTGCATATCATATTACAGTTGTCTTTTTTCATATATATTTTGAAAGTGTAGCTCTGCTTTCCTATTTTCTTAGGAAAAAAAAGTTCAAAAATTGCTTTTCTTTTGGTATTGTTTTCAAGAGTCAGAATAAAATTGTAATTAAAAAAAGACTTAGATTTTGTTGCTTAGAAAAAAATCAAACAAAAACACTTTAAAAAAAMCCTTTTTTTTCCCCCACAAAGTATTTTCATTGTATTTTCCCTAATGGGTTCTATCTGATACACTTCATATTTGCCCTGACCCTTGGAGATGTAGAGCCTCAGACACCTGAAGCCTGGAGACACCATCCTCACAGGCTTGGGGAAGATAAAAGCCCATTGAGAGCAGGTAAGGTTAACACCAAGCCAAGATTCTTGGCTTTGGGCAACAGCKGTCCTTGGCTAGGTGTGGGATTCTGAATGCAAAGAAGCCTAACACACACCAAGCAAGAATGAGTCTTGCGTAGGTATTTATAAGTTGCTTTATTTTGGGTCATAGAATTCTTCTGGGAGTACTGAGGTACTGTGTTTTGATTTTTTGTTTCATTATAGCAGAARAAGCAGAAGAATATCCCTGAAACATTCCTTGTCTCCTTCCAATACAAWCACTGCAGCTCTACCTGAGGGCAAGAGTGCTGAGTTAACTTCTTTTCTACTAATGTATATATATGATATTGCCAATTTTTACTTGGAAATAGAAGAATTGAAATATCGGTGAAAAGAAAAAGTTTGTTTTCCACTAAGCTTGAACAAGTGGCAAGTAATCATGTTTCCATGAAAAAYATTTTTTTTCCTACTTTAATGCTGATTTCAGACTGATAGTGTTTGGATAAACCTCTAAGCCTGTGAACACTTATCCAAAGAAAATGTAGAATCCTGATGACACCTGATCTATCATTATTTACAGTCATTATTCTAACATCTTTCTTCAAACTCAACACAAAAATATTAAATCAGTTTGTACAGTTCACAGCTGGACAAGGAGATTAGTTTCTTCTTTCTACAGCAGGCAGACTTTTATTACAATCCCAAGCAGTTACTTGTCTCACAAAATCTAAATTAATTAATTACACTCAAATTTGTCTCTACCCTAAACTGACCTCAAAATGAAATTGAAAACAAGGAATGTGAAATTGCCCAATGCTGCTGCTTTAGATCTGTATGTCATCCCCCAGTAACTGCGGGACAGAGAGAAACAATTATTTCCAGGGGAATCTCCTATTCTCTYTGCCTTTTATTTGCCTCATAACCAAGTTTGGAGGGGATGGATTATAAGGGCAGTTAAGAGATTTAAATATGCACAGCCTGGAAAAAAACAGAATACAGAAAAAAGATATGGCTGTAGCCTGTGACTCTGAAGRGTCTGGAGGGACTGATGCATGAAGAAAGACTGAAATGACTGTAAATGTGTATTGTAGACTGGCTGAAAAATGAATCAGGGTGCTCATTTATATATGCAGTGAATAGAGATATATCAAGATTAGAGGAAATAATCCTTAGGGTAGTKGCKAGAAGTGGGAGAATGGGATAAAACYGAGAAAAAGATATCATTTAAATGTGTATCAGAAAGAAAGTCCAGACACTGTGAGTTTTAATAGCCTGTGCTGTGGTCCCCTCAGGGAAGAATGTGGAAGTTGCATTGCTTCAGTTGTTTTCAACCAGAACTGGAGTAAGCACTGGACATAGCCAGGGTGGAGGAGAAAGAGAGCGAACAAACTGAGAGACAGAGACAGAAAACTTGGCCTGAATCTACTATCATGAAAAAAGAAAAAAAAAAAAAAAAGTTCTGAGAGTGAAGGGGAAAACAAAATCTCAAAGACATGGTACTTTTCTCTCTGTGCTTCGGCAATAGCTTCTAGCTGTGTATCTATGAGGTTCCTTATACTGTGGTAAGTGTATGTCGCAAAAAGGGGATGAAAGAAGAAATAAAGGAGATGGAAAGTCTGCATGAAACACAGAAAAAAGAAAAAAAAAAGACATGCATATTGAGTAGGACTGTGGGATTGATCCAAAGGATGTTTTGTGGCCAGTAGATTCAAATAGGCCTGAAGGACTGGGGTCTCAGTTACAGCCCTGCTCTAAAATAGCTTTCTACGTGTTGTTCTGCTCTGTCTACTGCAATTTTTCTCTTGCAAAAAGACAATAATAATGTTTCTGTAAAATCCTTTGAGCTCAACAAAAAGCAAAGACTATCTAATTGCTAGGGAGCAATTAATGAATTCTTCTAGCTGAAGCAAATACAATACTTGATAGRAAAATCTAGATTCCAAGAGGAGAAGCTGTAACCCCCATTAGAGGWAGCTGAATAGCTGTGTCATGCAGGAGCTTATTGTATGTGAGGCTGATAGTACCATCTACTGTAAGCTTGTCCAGCCTTCCCCACTGTGAGATCCTCTTGTGGGTTTCCTGTACCTTTRCCAGATTATGACTGCTTGGGCACAAGTTGCGTATGCCAGGTATATGCCTCAAGTTGATTGATTTTACTTCTTTTGGAAAATAAAGAAACTCTGAAATTGACACAAAGGAAAATACATGATTTGCACAAGTTGAAAATGCTGGCACCTTTTCCTTGCAAAGTTCTGCCTGGTCACCACAGGTCTTCAGGGCGAGGACCTAAGTTTAGAGAACATGTCTTTTAGGGGAAGACTTTTAATCAGGTACGTCAGAAATAGCTTTTGCTACTACTGCATAGTTACCAAGAACTCTTGAGGAGTTTCTGTACATGCATACAGTACCTGCACCTCTGGGCAGCTGCAGGCCATGCTAGGGGCTGGAGGTGGGTGGATCCGGCTCTCCTGGGGGGTCAGCGAGGTCCCTGAGCAATCCAGCAAGGAGGAACAAACTGTTCAGCAGGGAAAAAGACTGATTTGTGTGAAGGATGGTAGCAGAGGAATAGATTAGGACAAGATACCTGGAGGGAGAATGCTAGTGTTTGGGGAAGAAGGACAGGAATATGGTGGTGAGACTTGCAGCGCTTGGCAAAAGTTGCTACTAGAGATAGAGGCAGGAGTTAGTAGTGGTGAGGGAGCCTGTGAGGACACAGCAAAGAGACTAGGACCCAGGAAGAGAAATTGAGAGGACTTGGGAAAATACTAGCATTAGCTGTACAAGGGGATCTGGGCTTGCACGTGAGTGAGGTGAGAGACGGGGATCTGATGACGAAAAAAAAGATGAGATCCTAAAACAAGGAGATGAGCTGGAAAAAAAGTCAGAAAAGTGAGATCAGGAGTGGGAAAATGTGGAAAGGGGAACTAAAGAGTTGGAGATCTGTGTGAACAGGAGATTTTGCCTGACTCTAAAAAGAGGAACAAGAGTCAGGGACTTCGGGGTAGCAGAAGAGCCGAGTGAACATAGTGCGGAGCGTGAAACTGGGATGGAAAGCCTGTCAGGTGAAAAGAGGGTGAGGAGAGTGGGCCTGGGGCAGAGGTACATAGCAGGGGACAGGGCAGTATAATGGGGCAGTGGCATCCCCCCTGAAGCCCTGCCTCACTGCTCTGATCATCCGTCAGCAAGCAGCGTTCCCTCCTCCTCTCCACACTGAGCCACAAAGGGAATGAGAAATTACTCCCACGCGCCGTTACTCTGCGGGGGAATGGGGTTGCAGGAATTTGTGTCTCCCCGGCARTGGCCAGCAGCTCTTCCCTGAAGCACACTGACTCAGCCACATGCCCCCCTCAACACACTTGCCCCTTGCCAGAGGCCTGCAGACAGGCCATGAGAGCGAAACCCTCCCGAGGAGCAGGGGAGCCTCCCCCAGCCCCATGTGTGCCGGCTGCCAGCTCCCTGGCTTGCAGCCAGCACAATCACTACCGAGTCTCTGTGCTGGAGGGCACTGACAAAAATAGTTTGGAGGAGGCTCTGTGATGRAGCTGCTGGCTCCTCCAGGTGTGTATTTGTTAGCTGCAGCACAGCTTTCTGTCCTGGCTCCTGCTATGGTGTTTATTTTGGTGCTCGCTTTTCTGAGGAAACAGAGCCATTTCCTTACTCCCCCAGCTTGCTGTAGAAATAAGGAAATGAGGTTTGAAGAGCCACATGATGCTGGCTTTCCACATGGTTGGGCAGTGTTTCCACCAAGCTGCGAGCTTTGCTGGGCTACCACTGCAGGGTCTCCAACACTGTTCCAGGCTTGCCCCCTTCCTTTCCTGTCTCTTGCTTTCCTTTCTTGCTCACCCTCTCCTGTCTGTCATTCTACTCATTTCCTAATTATTGTTTGCACTGTGCTTTGAAATGCAAACTACAGTATGAATGTTAAGTGTTTTTATTATTATTATTATTTCTTCTTTTTCATTTGTATCCTTCACCCTGTATTCTCTCGCTATTGTGACTTCTAGAGAGAACGTGTGGGCCTACATTATTTATAACTGTGTGAGAGTAATTACAGAAATGATTTAATTACTCCATTTAATACTGTTCTTCATATCACCAGCTTGACAGGCTAGTGATCCTCTCACGGCAGCTTCATGCAGTCTCATGTTGTACAAACGACATCACAGGCAAGTGGATAAAGGGGCGGTGAAGCCTGGGAAAAGATTTTTTTTGCAGCCTTGTGTGTTGGTGGTTATTTCTTCCAGACTGTGGCTGCTGATCTGGTAGGGATCTGGAAGGGGCAGCTTGTGGCACCACCTCACCTAGGGTAAAACTTCTCTTGGGGGTGTTATTGGCCTGGATGCAGAACTGTGATGAGTTATTGACTGAGGGTTCATCAGTCATGGCTGATGAGGGTTCACACATACTGAGCTGGTTTCATGCCTGCAGCTGTGGCCTGGCTGTGGCAGAGGTGCCCTCAAGCTGCAAGGGGTTGTTGAAGGGTTAGGAGTGAAGAGAAGACATCATAAACTTGCTCTAGGTCTCTCCACCTGGCATAAGTGTGGGCATACCTTTTCCTCAGCTAATCCAATCAAGAGTTCATCCATGCTACTCCTTATGTGTGTGTCTAATGCTCTCTCCTATCTAAATCTACTTGAGCTGGAGTGTCAGTGTTCAGTGAGTTGCATTAACCAGCCCTCCAGCTTTATCAAAATCGCTAATCTGGCAGGGATTTGTTGTTTCAACTTCCCTTTAAGCCTTTCAAATCATAAGATTCACATGCCCTGCATGGAGCTGAGTGCTAGGTAAAATTACTATCACTGGAAAAGTTCTTCCTTGCAAATGGCTCCATGTAGTTCTTATTTGCTTGAAATAAATTATTTTTCCTTCCAGAGGTGATTGTCTCCTCTTGCCAAGACTCCCTGCTTAAAAATATGGTGTCTCCATGATTTCCAGTTCATGAGGGCTTGTTAGGAGCAGAGAATCTGCTGTTTGTGATGCAGTATGGAAGTAGAATGAGGGAGTAGATGTGCTTTCCTTCAGGGGAGACACTGAGCTGATGGTCATCAAAGCCTTTTCATTATCTATCTACAAGATACATCAGAAAAAGACCTAGCAGAGAGCAGGAGGGTGCAGAGGAGTTGATCCTCTTATGAAGGTGGTGTAGATTAAAGGAAGGAATGAATGTATTCTTAACAATGGAAGTAGTTACTCAGAAAGCAGAGGGAGAGACTTCTGTCATATAATGATGTATTTATCAGATAATGCTGTATGGCGAGAGCATCTCTTAGAAGTGCCTGTGTTCTGCATCTGAAAGTTGTCTGGCTCCATTTGGGTTCCTTCATGAACTGGGCTCACAGCCAGGCTCACTCTGTTCCTCCGCACAGCAGTACTGGGTGGGCGGCAGGAAGGTTGGGGAACAGGTGGCATTAAGGCTGACGGAGTGGAGAGCCTTTTGCGTGTAGCACTTGGTGCAAAGTTGCTAGGCACAGGACACCTGATATCTGGACAGACTCTGCCCACTATTGCAGGAAGCAAAGGAAATTGAAGAATTAGGCTAAAGCATTTTGAGGCAAGCAGTTATTATGGGTGTCTTTTTGACATCCAATGTTAAAACAGCCTCAGTTTGGAAAGAACATGGGACCATCTGCACCTGCTGAAAGCTGGGCCTTTTATGCTGTATTTCTAAATGGACACCCAAAGTCTCACCATTTGTGGGAATCTATGCTAGAAGCTTTTTATTATTATTATTATTATTATTATTATTATCATTATCATTATCATTATCATTATCATTATCATTATTATTATTATTATTATTATTTTATTATTTTATTATTTTATTATTTTATTATTTTATTATTTTTATTATGTCTGGCGGGCTTAAAAGTGAATTTTATGACCTGACACTGGAATAACTTCTTGAGAAGACAGAGCAAATGTAAGGGCAGTGGTACAAGTAGTTTTGTTAGCTCCCAAGTGAATGTAGTCCTGTTTTCAATGGGTTCATGTCTCATAGTTAATTGTATGTTTGAAACTGTAATGTGGGCTTGGTCCTTACTAGACAACAGAGATTCCACAGAGGAGGGACCTTGTACTGAATTAAAAGATTTCGGAAGAACTCAGTCTTCCCCTTGTGATGAATGCTTGGGGCATTGAAAGGATATAATTTCTCCATCCATTCATCTCTTTTGGCTGGAGGATGCCCAGTCCAAATAAACGGATGTACTCATAGAGGCCTCAGTATTTGAACACCAGTGTACACCTCCTTCCTGCAGTAATCCTATTTCTCTGAAGTGATCCTATTTCTCTGAAGTCTCTTACTGGTCTCCTCCCAGTTTTCCCTTATCTTTGATACTTCTTAGATAGGCAAAAGAGCAACACGCTGTGGCTGCCCTGAGACGGTGCATATAGTGCCTGGCCACTATAGATATGTTGCCTGGTCAGTTTACTTTATTTCTGAGTGAGCCTTTTGAGTGCTGATGGGCTGAACYGTATGCATAGCTATAGGTCAGAAAAAGGCTTTAGAACTGTTTGTGGTCACAGGGCTATATTTTCTACAGAACTGTATGAATTTCATTCTCCTTGAGATCACTACTGCTTTGACAGATCAAAGGAAAATTGACCAGGAGGTTCAAGAGTTCCTGGGAGGCCTCAYGTACACACACTTTCACGCAAACACACACATACAAAAACACACATGCAGAATCATACACCAGGTTTGCAAAAGCTTCATTTCCTAAGGAAAAGAACTTAAAAATGCACAGAAAAGGTGAACAAAGCTTTATGAGAGTGTCTCACAAGCTTCAATTTCTGCACAAGTGACCCATATGGTGTGTCCCAAACATATGCCCGCATACTAGCCYTCAGTGCCACACAGTCATGCAGTGACTCACAATGATTCACTCTGGCACCGTTGTCTTCTGTGATTCGCACAGACAAGCATGTAATGTGAGCTGCCCTGTCCCTCAGCATTGGACGTTCAGTTCACGCTTGTGCTCTGCACACATGTATGCACTCTGTGACTCACACCAACGTACCACTGTGACTTGGATCCTAGAAGCAAATGAGACATAAACATGAACAGACACTTGCTCAGTGTCTCATGCTCCATGCTTGGCTTTTGAAGGGCAACGTGGTGCAAGGCTTGAAGATTTTAATATTTCTATCAAAAACAGACCTCTTGAGAAAAGAAATTTGCCTGATAACAGAAGCAGTAATTGGATTATTCTGTTAGTACTCTCACTGGGAGAGTGTTTGCCTTTAACTATATATTCAAAGCAGAGACTTAAAAATTGGACTTAAAACGTGAATTACACCTGGGTTTGCTTGGTAACTGACAAGCAGATATATGTTTTCTGTACCACTTTTTTCCTGTAGGTCCTCTGCCTTTGTCCTCACTGAGCTTTCTTTCCACTTGATTTTTAGCATTGTAGCAAGACTACAGCAAACTGTGGTAGTTTGGGTTCCTCAAGCAACACTGAAGGAGATCAGGGCATGCTCTAATGAGCGGATGCCTTGGGTTGACTGAGGAGCATGAAAGTTGAAGAAAGCCAACCTGAAAGTTGAAAGAGGAGAATAAGTATCTCTTGTTTTAGAACAAAGGGTGTGCTGAAAGACATGAACCCACAGAGTGCATGAGGCAGTAAGGTCTAAAAGGAGGAAGGAGATGAAATGCAGGTCAGGGAGGCTCAGAGCAAACACTGGAAGGATTTTTGAGCAGCAAGTTCTGTTTGGCTGTGCAGACTGATCTCCCATGAAGAATATTACAAGCCCACAAAGATCATTTATAATGGATCTAAAAAAAATCTGGAGTATGTAGATTCCTACAGCAAACAGTACTACTGTGGTGGAAGGAGTTATGGGGGAATTGGGCAACAGATGAAACAGCTATCCATTTTTTTTTGAGAATTTCAGTTATTTGACTGACTCCCCAAACTTGTGTGGCATCCCTCTTTTTTGTTTTAAAAATCTCTGATTATCTTAGAAAGCTTTTGCTTATTTGGAATCTGAGGGGGGGTTATTTATTTTTATTGGAATTAGGATACATTCAAATGTTTTATGCAGTCATTACCTGGCCAGAAATGTAATTTCTTTTGCTAGTCCCTTGGTGCCTTAATTTAGATTTAGTAAGTCACTTCGTGGTCCATTAATTAGGCCTTTGTGCAAGTGTTAAGTGCCAAAGTGTGCTCGCCCGCAGATGGTGGAACAGCTTCATTTAGGGAATGGCTGGAGACCTCACCAGCCTGTGCTGCTCCTCATGCCCATGGTCCATTCTCCTCCAATAAGCCGTGGTGCTGTTAACCTTCCCTGTCTCTGTGTCCTGGCGTGAATCCTTGGGGCTCATCTTCACCAGCTATAGTAACAAACAGCAGTTCTCTTTGTCTGATCCTGCTGCCCTTGACTCAGCTCCCTTAGAGGATTTTATATACACATACAGATTTTAAGTTTCATCTGTTTAATTGCTATAAGCTAAAGCTGTGGTTGGCAGCTTTCTCATCAAAGGCAAAATGGACTGGCAAAAGCATTCTGTGATACTGACCACTGGGAGGAGAACTGGTCATGTTTTTTATCTTCTGCCATGTTTAGGTCCACAGCTCTGACAAACAGTATTGCTTACTGAACACTGTACTGGTCCAGTATTGTGCTGCACTATGTCTTGAGATGTGCTTGTTATGCTGTTCAGTGTGTAGAAACAAACTGTTGCAAAATATCTTTTGCTACTGGAGTGCCAAAAGCCATCCAGCAGCTCCTGCCATGCTACTGCCATAAAATACACAAATCTTGGGAATCAAACTTATTTTTTTTTCCTTTTTTCTTTTTTTTTTTTTTTTTTGGTTAGACAGTAGAAGAATGAGTTTAGTTATTCTGTTTTCCTCTCTCTTGCTTGTGGTCTAGACTGCAGTACTGTTGGAAATATTTTCTTGATTGAAATATTAGGGTTTCTGTAACCAAAGAGAAGTGGATCTGTACCAGAATGGGTAACATCATGTGGAAAGGTGTGTGGTTGTGTATAAACAGTGCATAAACATGTCTTCTCCTTCTTCATCTTGCATGTGTTCCTGCTGTTAAGGAATCCTTTTGGTCCAAGCATTTTGCTTCCATTTGATGAATAAATTGAATACAGAAATGAGCTGACTTGAGTAGATTAGACACTTATGAGATGACAGGGATCTTAGTGTGACAATCAATTTACGCTTTACACTTAAGAATCTGTAGGAGATAGTTCTCTGGGAATTCATCTCCTGGGATGCATGTCTTTCAGCTACAAGGTGAGAACCTCCAGAGCAGAAAGTCATTTTCTTACACTCCAGTCTCACTGCCTACCTCCCCTCCCTCTTTTTTTGCAGTGAACCACCTCCTTGTGTTACCCTCAAACCATCCTTTCAGGGAGGTAATCCCTGAAAAAAATGTGATAATTCTGTGGTGACTGAGAAAGGCTACAAAATTGTGCTTGAGACAGTGAAAGGACAAGGAAGTGTATTGAATGGGGACAAAAGTGTGAAGAGAGGTATCAGTGAGGAGGAGAGGACTGAAGAAGGAGAGTAGAGGGAGGCATAGGTCTGGAGAGAGGAGTCTTGATGTGATGTTTGGAGACATTCATGGGCTGAAGCAGGAACAAAGGTTTTAAAACAAGATTGATTAATTAATTAAAGACCAGCCAGATGAATTTTCCTCTCAGAAACTGCAATAAATGCATTGTATGAGTTCTGCTGAGCATAGCCCTCTCTCTCTCTCTCTTGCATCTTTTATCACCACCCAAGCTCACTAAACCCCTCCTCTGGCCCTCAGCTTTCTTACACACAGCCCACTTGTGCCTTCATAGGTCCTGGTACCAGAGGCTGGGCATACTGCTGACTGCAATCATGCCACATAGTGTTACTGCCTTCTTGGTGACATATGCGGCTGTCCTACACTGTCCCCAAGCAGTTTGCCTTTCATTCATGGTGTTGACCATGTCTTTGGAGGTATTTGCTTTAAAGAAGGGTTCAGTTCTCTGGTTGCCTTTTCTCCCCTTACTGCCCTCAGGCCTGTGCACCATGGGCTGGGGAAGAGAAGGCTGTGCAGCAAGGAATGAGTGACTCATTCTTAAGAATCCAAGAAAATGTACAAGAAATGTGTCTGCACCTAAAAGAAAAGGGGGGAAAAATGCAACATGAGACTGAATAGGCTCATTTCACTTGCCAGAGAGCCCCAAGAGAAAAGCTCTTGTTACTGAACACTTTCGATTCCATAGTCTCCTTTTTTCTCCTTAGTTTTCTTCTCTTAATGGTCGAATCATTTAACACCATATACAAAGTCAGATCTGGCCGCTGTGGGGCGATTCTGGGTTGCCATGGCAATAAGTCTTGTCTCTCCAAATTAGGACATTTTCCTGCTGCCTTTTCTATGTGAGGTTTTCTCTCATCTTTTTCTCTTACTCTTCCTTGATGTCTGAAGTGGTGAAAGCTGCCTCCTCTCTCACATGCACCCTAAAAGGGATCAGACTTTGCCAGTCTGAATTAATTCCTCTGAAGCCCGTGCCAACTTTGCTTGTGTCGGCTCTGCGAGGAGCAACTTTGTGCTCCTAAATGAAAGTGCTGGAGAATCAGAGTTAGGTGGTGTAGAAAAGGTGTAAAGAAAGTGAGGTTAGTGGGGGAGGGCATTGTGTGATTGTGGTATGCCTATTCCTTTCTCAGTACACCATTACCTCATCCCTGGTGAGAGCGGCTTAGCTTAAAATATATCTCCCACATTTGGAACTAGAAAAGTTGGTGCAATAGGCCTGGGGGGAACAAAAATGTACCTCCTCACCTTGAAATTTGTTGGACAGCTTTGATTTTCCAAGGTCCATCCTCTATGCAGCAAGCATCTTCCAGCAAGACAATAGGAGTCATTTGTCTCTGTAGAGCATTGTAGTATTGGACCTTACCCTTGAGATAGACTGAACTGTAGAATAAGCAGATGCACTACTGAAAACGTAGAGGAACTGAGGTCACAGGTAGACACAGGTGAGCAGCTCCATGTAGCTGGACATTGTTAAGGACTTGGAGCATATCCACAGTCATTGGAGCAGTCCTCAACGGTGTGAGGTRACATATAGTAATGTAGCAGTGTAACAGGGCAATATAGTCAAATGATTTCTATCCATCAAGTCACAAATGAAAAAGTGAATGACTGTTCCTTGACTGTTCTTTTTCTTGGGCAGATAGGTTACCACTCCTAGATCAGCTCTTAACCTTGTGCTATATTTTGAAACTTTTATGTATAGCAGAATGCAGGAAATCAAGGCAGAGCAAAAAAATGGGGCTGTGAATGTTGAAGACTACATATAGATGTAAGGTTTGGTTGAAGAGACTATTGGGCCATAAAGCCATGATGTGATGTTGTTTCTGTTGAATGATGCTTTGTGTAATCTGCTCTCTGGAGCTGAGGGCATCTTACTGCAAAGTGAAAAGCATAGCAAAATGGTGTGCCTTGGCTGAAGTCCTTGGGCTCGGTATCCCTCTGCTCCACATCTTTGGCTGCTGAGGCACAGCAGTAACGTCAGACTGGACTGATGGGGCATAGTCAGTCATACACCTTTTCTCTGGTAAGTAAAAAATATAGATTCTGTTTAGCAATGAAACATTTAAATAAAATGTGGTGGGGGAAATTGTAAATTGGTCTGACCTGTAGCTGTATGTACTCTGTTAACTCATCACAGTTTACTTAAAGTTGTCCAAACCTCAGTGAAAATTAGTTCAGTAGCATTTTGGTAATGTTATATGTACAAGTGGTCAAGAGGTGATCAATTAGCGAGACTTCCTCAGAATATTCTGCAAGYGTTTAGTGGGTTATGGCTCTAGATTTTCTAAGCTAGAAAGCATATCTATCTATTTAGTTGCTTTGGATGTATTTATATGTTTGTACATTTACCCATGTGAAAATTCATGGAATTTATGAACCTGTGTACACTTTTAGCATCTAAGATAAGGTGTTCCACTGCTTAACTGTTCATGGTGTGAAGTACTTGTCACTTAGCAATTTTATTTAATATTCCCTCATTCTTTTACTAGGAAAAAAATGTAGTTAGCAGTTATTTGTTCTTCAGCTTATCCATCCATTTCCTGATTTAAGAGATCCTTACCATATGCCCTTTAGCTATTTCTGTTCTTCAGGAGAATTCTGAATTGTTTAGCTGGTTCTCAGGAAGAGCTTTTCAGTCATGTTATCCTTCCATGTACCTTTCCCGCTTTTACTGTATCCATTTGGGGTGCATTTTTCCAGAGGAAAAATGAAGATCTACAGACCATGGCTATACTTASACTTGTTAGCTGGGCTGTCAGAGAGAACAACTAAAACATGTCCTGTGCTGTCCTCAAAAACTGGCTTTGGCTCTACTCTCTTGAGTTCCAGCTGCCGAGATGGTGGAGCTTGAAGCATGTCCTTTGAAGAGAGGCTGGTGGATATGGATAAGGTGTAGTTCTCTACGGTTGTTTGAAGGGTAGTTACAAAGATGATGTACCATGCTCTTCTTGATAGTGCCATACGGTTTACAAAATGCAATAGTGGTTCCTTGGATTTTAGGAAAAACGTTTTTATTTGGAGTGTAAAGCAGTGCTAGATCAAGGGCCCAGAGATTAGGCACAGAAGGTTGGATGTGGTTCTGCTGTTGGTCCCACTTTGAGGGGCTCCTTTTGAGCTTCCAGGCAAGCTGCATTCCTGTGATGCTATGAGCCCAGAAATTATATGTGGCTCCGAGGTACAGATACTTTCTATAATTCTCCTTATGGTGCAAAGACTGTTACTCATTTTTTCCTGCAATCTCAGTTTATTTTTGGCATTGATCTGTGAGGTTTTTGTCCAAGTGCTGCTTCCCTCTAGCCAGCACTCACATTGCAGAGCTCAGAGGAGCTAATATCCAAATTAAGTTTCTGGTCTGTGATGCTAGGCAGGCGTCTATTTTGCACCTTCTGACCCAGGAGCAGGTTCTGTATCCCTGGGAATCTGGGATGGCTTGATTGCTGCTGTGGAAGTGCCCTGACGTCCCCAGCATGCTCCTGCATGTAACATGCCAGTGCTGMTCCCCCAGCTGCACGGAGATGCTCGTACGGGCCCCAGCGCAGAGAACAAGGCACGGGGCATGGCTCGGAGCGGGTGCTGTGCGCTGAGCGGAGCAGCAGCTGGGTCACAGGCGGAGGCGCAGTGGGGTCTCGAAGGAACAACTGATTCCTGAATCACTGCATGCCTGGGAAAGGAAAAAGCCAATTAAAGCAACAATGAAAAAGAACAAAGCAAAGCTCCTAAAGCTTCCTAGAGTTGCAGCAGAGGTACCTGAAGCTTTCTCAGGTAGTGCTTTGGTGCAGGCTTTGGTGGTAGAAGCTGGAAAGATGGTGAAAGCTCAGATGCTGTGGGATGTGGAGGCTGAAGAGAGATGCTTCTAAACATCAACATTGCTTCCAAAACTATCAATATTTTCTTCTTCTATGAGATATCCTGAACTTGTCTTTCTTGTAGTGTATCACTTAAGCTACTTGGCTATCTGGAATGCAGAGAYAGCTTTGGCAGTTAAAATGTGCAGRATTTAAAGCTTGAATTTCCAGACATTCACCCTATTTTTTGTTTGCCCTGACCTTGACTGTTTCTAGTTCCCACATCTTCACTGCATTGTGCTGCTCTTATGTCTTCATRGCTTGGAGAGTGTCAGGACTGAGAGTGAATAGGGAACAGGAAAAATAATCTGGACTTACAAAACATCAGTGGTGTGTATGACTGAAAGAGCACTGTGAAAAGATTTTTTTGCTGAAAGAGTATGGGGTTTGCAGAACTGAGGGCATTTTAAAGGCTTTGTTTAATGTTAATAATGCTACATTATAGATGTAAATGCAATTATTAAAGGCTTCTGGGTATTTTAGTGAAAATAATTAGAAAGAAAACTTTGGGGCAACTTGTGTAAATCAAACCAAGAGAATGAGCTGATGGCAAGAATGAATAATTATCCTCTTGTCTCTTACTGCATTCCCTGCCTTTATTTCTACTGCATCACTTCCCCCAGTACAGAGCAAATAAATAGCCCCAGAACAAAACAAGAGCACTTGGTGCTCTGAGCATCATCTGGAACCAAAGTGTTTTTTTTTTTCCTCTGTACGTTTGCAAGAACTGAGGGAAACCAAGGGAAAAGCAACATGAAGAAATTCTCAGACCTCCCTAGAAGTGTAAAGAATTTAAATCAGTGCTTGTAAAATACAGCATTGAGTGAGACAGGTAGGTAAAATTCTTGCATGTAATACCCAAGCACTTGAAGTTCTTGCCAGAAGGGAACATTTTCACCTTCTTGCTTTCCTTGAGAAACAATTCTTCTTAAATTGGATTGAAAAATGCAGGATGACTCTTTATGTGTGGATTACTGCTACAGGATGACTGCCAAAACAGTCAACTACAGTGAGCAAAATAGGAAATATAATTATTGCTGCAATTTCAGATCACAGAGAAAGAATCGTAGCAGCCCCTAGGAAAAACAGAGACTTAGCATTTGAAGGAAACAAATTTTTAATTTTCCCAGCCACAGCGTCTCACAGGAGAGAGCTCATGGGGATGAGGAAAGCATTTGGAAAAAAGATTGAGACTGCAATCCAGCATGCGTGTGCTGTACCCACGTGGTTCCATGAGTCGGGAAACGTGCAGGGACACCACACTTGGATTCTGCAGTTGCTAACGTGTGTCTCTGGCTCCCAGCAGATCCTTATGGACTTCTGTGAGGCTATTCACAGACAAGGCAGGAACGGCTGTACAATCAATAATGGAATTAAGGCCCAAAGTGACTAAATGCTGCTGATCAAAAAGGAGAGAACTGGAACCTTTTGGAGGGAGATGAAGTAAAAAAGTAAAAACTGAAGTCCAGCTTAGAATTTACCTTGCAGAGCTGTGTGCTGATTATTCAACATTTTACATATGATCAGCTTTTTAAGGGGAATGTTTCTCTTTGTTACTACTTTGGGATAGGCCCTTAGAGTGGAAATTATAGAATATGAATAGAATATGAATATATGCTCAACACACTGGTATATATGGAATGTTTTAAAACATATATTAGAGCTGGCTGAAAGTTTTTCTGGTAGAATAATTCTGTGCCAGAAAATGTTGATTCTACAGTATTGAAAATTCCCCTGGGAATGTGTCAGCCTTGTCACAACTGTGGATGGAAACGAAGCAGGTCATTCAGCATGCAGAGGCTGTTTAGCTCTTCAAGATTGCTCGCCTGCCAGCTGAGTAGAAGGCACACTTTAAAGTCTTATTTTTATACCCTGATCTTTTTCCAGGTATTTCTTTATTTGTTAAATATGTTGAATGTTTGACTTTCTGTATGTGCTGATGGGAGAATATTTTACCCTCCAAATGCAAATTAAACTCCAATTCTATTTTCTGGCCAGCTCAATAAATACAATATAATTATACACATACCTCCCCAACAAAACTCATTGCTGAAGACATCCATTGATAATGACGTTCTCACCCAATCCTTGCAATCTGCAGCCTTCTCAGTTTTAACACTTCCCCACAACACGCACGTCACTGCTCCCTGCACAATATGTTCCCTTATCCTGAGGACGCAGGGTAATTAGGCGCAAGGTGTAGGGTGGTGTGGAACAAAAGAAAAGAGTGGGATATGCATGGAAAACATGGAGAAAGTCCATGGAGGAGTGGAGGAGAGCAGGAGAGAAATATGATGTGTGATTTCTCTTTCCCTTGTGCTTCTTTTCCTCTCTAAGTCCCCTCTCTGATCCGGGGCTCATCCTTGCTGAAGTCACTCCCTTACTGAGAGGTTGTATTCCTCCTTCTGTGGGGCAGCAGTGACTTGAAGAGGGAGTGTGTGGAGGGGTGGGAGTAGATGTGGCTGTGGGGATTTAAGTGCAGGCTCCTAAGATCTGTGACACCAGGAAGGTGTAGGTTGTGCTTGCCATGAGCAGTGAGGGGAAGCAGAACTGAAACTGTCAGAGATCTGGAGAAGGCAGGTGATCTGGGAGGCATGACTGATGGGGAATGGAAGGATTCCATTCCACACCACATGTGTGGAACCACACAACACGTGTGGTGACTCAGAGAGGGTATTTGCTTGGTGTTCAGTACTGATGTCTTGTGTAACATCTAATTCTGCTGTGTTCAGTGTGAGCTTGAGTGTGTCTGMGATATCATGTCTGCATATTTGCGACTGCAAATATTTCTTTGGGAGAGATAGATAAAAAAAAAGACAAATATGTCATTTGCTATGACATATTGCTATCTGGGATGAATATGTGCAAACCAGAACTATCARTCAGGTACATCCCATTCCCACAGAGATCTGTGTTCTCCTGTCCAAGGCACGTGGCATGGTAGGGTGGCTAGAAGAGGTGCTTTGCTTGGATTCTGGTGATTGTCCAAAACTTCTATAGCTTTATCTTCTGCATTAGATCTTGTCTGCAATTGAATGCAGTGTGTGACTGTGAACAGGATGACCTCTGTGAATCCTATGCTGTAGAACACCCTGCAAAGCAGTGTAGGTCCATAGCATATTGCTACAGATAACATCCAGGAAGTATAGGGGAGCAGAAATGATACTTTAGTGAGGCCCATGACTGAAAAAAAAAAAGAGTCGAGTGCCTTTTTAGAAATAAATACAATCTACAGCTATGCATGGGTTACTGAGTCTGCATCCAAACTCTGTGATGAGGATGGTGAACATCTCACCAGTAGCATCCAGGGAACCTTGGAAATTGGGATGACCATGTAGCCCTTCCAGGAAAGGTTTGACTGTCACCAGGAAGGTATTCTAAAAACAGGCTGTGCACAAGTGAATCTCACCTGTAAAGGTGATGTTGGAATAAGGAATGCTTTAATTTGAGCATCTTTTAGCTTGTCGTTTCTGAGGAAGTCCTTGCACAGAGGACACCTTCTCTGTGATTTATGGGCCTGCAACTTCCAGATGGTTTGTCAAGAGCCAGATGTAGCCAGCTATTGTGTTACAGGGTTGCTCCCCTTACTCCTGTAGAGCAGTCTATGAATGGATGCTGTGAATGAAGGCTTCTTGGCTCTGAGTGACTGCTGGAAAACACATGGCACCAGGAGTAAAATGAATTAAGAAAACACTCTGAGTTGAAGAACAGAGCAGATGAAAGTCTTGCCAGTGCTGAGTCTCTCTGGAAATGTAGGTGATGCAAGAGAAAACTTGCGTGGTAACTGACCTTATTCCTGCAAGTAAAAGGTAAAAAGCTGGTAACTGGGAGCAGCTGCAGAGCTGTGCATGGGCTATTCTCAGTGGACTTCAGTTATCAAAGAAGGTTGCATTTGGACTGGGATATATATATCCCCCATATATATGTGGGATCCTGCACTGTGTGCAAATTCAACCTGTGTTTTTTAACTGGTGTATCAACAAGAATGCAAAAAAATCAAGAGGGCTTGTGAATGAGGAAAGGCTGACTACCTTGTCTGGCAGTCCTGAGAAGCTGACTCAGTCCCTGATGAAAAGGGTTGGTAAGGGGTATCGGTGAGGATGATGAGAGGGAGACCACAAGTACAGGAGTATTCATCGTTAACCTTGGGAAAGCATTCTTCATTATCCAAGATAGGGATTGTTGAGACCAGAAAAAGGAAGACTGGAGTTGATGAGGAATTCAACATCCTACAAAGAAAAAAAGAGAAATTTGTCAAGAGAGTTCTGTCCAATTTCCTGCTTTGAAGGTGAGGAGCCACCAAGAATGGCATAGGCAGCTACAGATTTTGCAGCACATGACAATAACCAACAGAGTGTCAACATTTTGGAAAATAAGTATAAAAACTGCAGTGCTGTGTTTTACTTTGCAAATGTGTTCCCAATATAGTTAAAGAAGATGCCAACATCATTAAAACTGGGCAGCTCTTTTTAGCAGCAAAGGACAGTGTTATAATAGCAGATGATTTTGCCTTGAAGCAAGTGGGATAATTCTTGAAGTTGCATAGGAGTATGCTATCTGTGACATTCTGTGGTGCGAGAAACAATGATGAAAAAAAAGGAGAAGGGAAAGAAAGGGCAAAATGGAGAAATTCAGGAAATTCAGGAGGTAGTTGCTCCATGTAAGGGAGTGGCTGAACAAAATATATGGCTAAAATCCAGCAAACCCAAGGTTTGTTCTGTAATATTATCATTTTAAGGTTCAAAATCAGTTAATGTGAGCTCTCTTCAAGATCTCATCTCTGTTGGAAGGTGTTTTTAGGGGGGAGGAAAGCTGCTTGGCTACAAGACAGTGGGAGGAGCTGAAGCAGCACATGATTCATGATTCTAGAAAAAAAAAYCCCTTTTGCTCTTAAAAAGAGATTAGAATAAGTTTATAACTAAGTTTTATTGCTCTGTGAAACATCAGGTGATCAAAGGAAGTGTGTAAAGGTGGACAGATAGAATCAAAAAAAGTAAATCTATGTATAGAAATGGATCATTTCCTGTTACCTTCAAGGGAAGGAATTGATGGTATGAATGTTTAGATAGTGGAGATTTTGAGTTGCATGATAACCCTGTAAATCTATTACCAGAGGATCTGAAAAGCCTCATGAAGAAACGGAACCACATGGTGGAAATTACATACTTAGATGATTTGTTAAAGCAGGTAGATCAAAGTGCTGCCAATACTGCCCAAGAGACAAGGAACAAGTACCAAGATCTTTGCAAGGAAATTTGTGCCTTTAGTTTCAGCAGCCTAGGTCTTGACAGCAATTCTACGCAAAGGTGTCTAGTGAATACAAGATGAAAAAATGAAGATTTTATGAAGCTAATTTAGGGATTTAAAGGGAACTTGAGAGGGGTCAAAAAGTTTTTTTTCATGAGCTCAGAAGAGTGGTGATATTGAAGAGGTTGTCAAAGTTTTTCATATACATAGCGAAAATGTAGACCATGTCAGAGGAAGTTAGTGGTAGAAGGAAATTGATCCCTAGGAACGAAGTAGCCTTTCATCTTTTCATGCTGCCTTGGAAAAAATAAAAATAAAACAAACAAAAACATTAAAAAAAGGAGAAAATCCAGTATGTACTTGTCCTAAGCTATTATTCTCACTTCCTCAAGTTAACTTTATTAGAAGACACTCCAGCTAAGTAGGTGATTATGCATATCAAATTTGTTTTTTCCAGATACAATACACCTGACTTAGTAGCATCTGAGAATAGACCAGTTTAGTAGGCATGATTTTTAAGTAGTTTGCATGGATTTTGACATGCTGCTGCTCGTTTTCTTTACCCATGATTTAACAAATTGGTGGAAAACCTTACCAAAATAGTAAAGAACAAAGTRAAAATGAGATAGAGTCATATTCCGATCTATATTAAAGTCTTTTAAAACACAGCATAATGCCAGTGGAATGAGATATGGCTCTTTGTTCAACAGAAAACAAGAGTTTAGAATGGGACAGTCACAGGGGATCTCTAGGAGCAGTTACTGGGAGCAATCACTGGGAGCCGCTAGTTATATGGAGGCACGAGTAAGGCAAAATAAAAACCCCAAACCATTTAAGGTCTGAGAGGTTGTCTCGCTTCATGAAAATGATTTTATGCACAAGTATTTTGTGGAAGAAAAGCTAATGTTGGGCCTGGTGACACAGGAAAATACTCTTTTCCTGTAGGAGGTTGTCAGCTTACATGGACACATATGACAGAAGATGGGTGACCTTCTTCACCACCCATAAGAGAGTGCAATAAATCAGTCATTTTTTCTCAGCAAGCTTTGAGATGAATTACTGCCACAGCAGGTGACAAAGATGTGGCCTGGTCATGACACAATTGATATACTCAACAGTGCGGGTCTCAAGGGAAGCACAGTTGGTTCATATGACAGCACAGGTCACCTCAGAAATTAACTGAATATACTTGTTTGAGTAGGCAATATACAGGTTATAAATATGCAAAAATCTGTGTTATGTTGATATTTGTTGTTTGCTGTTACTCTGACTCTAGTTCAGGAAAGGAAGATGTGAGAGTCCGTGACCTTGTGGGACCCTGACCTAAGCTAGCTATAACTGGCTTTCCCATCAGAGGCACATTTTGCTGCATGTGTCTCAAATAAGAGCTGCCATTCTTAACAGTGCATAAAACAGCCCTGTCATTGGCTGTAATTTCTGACCCACTTGTGGCCCAATATTGTGAATAGTGTATCCTGATAAAGTAGTACCGTCTTTTCAGCAGTTTTACCAGAGACCAGGGTTTCAGTGAAGTAGAGAGACTGTATTTCTGTCTTACTCTGAATTTGGTCCTTCCCTGTAAACCCACTGTACAAGGTCTTGTGAGAAGCTTTCACCATTTGCTCCCAGTCAGGTAGGTCTTGCCTCTAACTTGTTTTATTCAGTACAGTGAGGTGAATGCTCCCACCAGCACTGTTGGAGGTGTGAACTAATGAAGAGGTAGGAATGTCCCTCTGAAATCTAGACATTCCTTTTGTTGTCCAGTTGTCCTCTACCTCAGAGGAGAGGGTTTGAGTACTACTACAACCCAAACTTTGCATGATGACCTAGGCTATTAGGGACTGACTTATTAAGTTTTGTTGGGTAACCTGTAGCCTGTCAACCAATGAGTGATGACTTCCTTTTGCTCATAGGCTGCTATCTCCTAGTAATGTTAAAATGCTAGCTCCATATACTTCCCAAGCAGTCAGTGGATGCAAGGAGAAACTAGCATATGTCTTGCACATATCTCTCAATCCATCATTGGTCTTTTCCTTCCTTTTCATGGAGTACTTATTTGTCTTGAAACTTTTTTAATATGAGCCATGGGATAAAAAGCAAAGGAAAAAAGAAAAAGAAAAAAAAATCCAGAAGATTAAGGGGGAGCCTATTTAACATTTTAACAGTTAATTAAATCCTTCACTTTTGGAAGCTAGTGTTCCAGGCAGACAAAGAAAGATAAAAGAACACATTGCATGAGATTATTGGGTTTGCACCTTAATATATTTCCAGGCAAGATTTTACTTGTGCAGTTTGAAGTTAAGGAATTTTAACTGTAGGTTTTCTACTTTTTCATTTGGAAGGGGGCGGGGGATGGGGAACAAGGATGCTATTATTATTTTTCTTCCAAAGACACTTTTACATATTAAGCTCCATGAAAAAGCCAAACRGGGTCCCACTTCTCCTGTGTACTAAGCCCTTTAATCATTTGAGACATGTAATGAGGTTTGGGGCTTATTCTGTGGGTGCTGGGGAAGAGCTAGAAAGATTCAGTTGCAGAGGGGCCTGAAGGCACAGATTCRCAGAGCGCGGTTTCCATGGTAGCGCTATGGAAACCAGGTTCTGCCGCTTGCTGCTTCTCAGAATGGAATTTCAATGTTTCACGCAGCCTTGCTACCAAAAAAACCCCAACAAACCTGCAAACAAAACCAAACCAAACCTGTAACTGCCTCATCAGAACATGGTTTCTCATTTAGCCTTTATGCCTGGTGGCTCTACCCACCACCGTGGGAGAGGAAAGGACAAGCAAGGCCAATGAACTTAGATAAAATAAGAGCTCGTTAGAAACCTCTGTACCAGCCTCCAACTAAGACTCAAAATAATTTTGGAGGTTGAGAAAAGTTTGGTCAGCTCTAGGATCTTTGATCTCCCATTTCATCAAGACTGCTGAATGCTGCCTAGAAGCTTAATGACTTCTCCGTGAAGAGCAGGGAAGCAACAAACATAGGATGATCCAAATCAAGAAAAGCTCTCTACTTTTGCTTGTATTGTGTGGCCTTCCTTGAATGACTTGGGTTCTTTGTGCTTTAACTTTCATTTCTGTAGAACAGTGACAATGACAGCTACTTACCTTTCCAGAGTCCAAGCAAGTTTGACTTTGTGGTGAGTGCAAGCAAGTACTTGGAGGATGTAGTCCATTGTGAAACTTAGTTAATGGTTGTTACAGATGTTTGTGTTTGTTACACACAGAGACTAAAATGCCTTCATTTCAGTAGTCATACTGTAATCATTGGAACTGGAGTGCTAAAAACACATTTTGCATATGATGGAGTAAGAAGACACCTTAAAGCTCCGTCTTTGAATCAAATCTTTCCAGTGCCACCTGACTTTCTCCAGTGTAGCCTGAATCCCCTCCATTGGTTTAGTGCACTTAAAATTTTCTGGTGATCTGCTTGGGATGCTAGAGAGCAAGTCCCCACATCAGTTACCACATCAAAGCACCCTTTGGCTGGGGGAGTCAGGATCAGAAGTAGCAATGGAAGGTAATCTGCTACCTCACTTGATCTACTGCTGTACCAGCAGGGTCTGTTTTGGACTCCAAAGCTTTGGACTGTCCTGGAGGAAGGTGGGCTCTTCCTGCTGCAACCCACCTCCCTCTCTTAACTCTTCTTTGAGCCACACTGGGGAGTGCAGCACATTGTTATGTTTCTGGGTGTGTGCCCTATGGAGTGGAAATGCACTTCACTGCCTGTGATTGCATGCATATGCAAAGTCACAGCTGTGCAGTGTGTGACACTCCATGGATCTGAAGTGGAATTAAGGAGAGAAATGTGAATGCTGAAGGCCCCCATGCAGGTCTGCTGCTCTGCCAGTTGCTCCCATTCCTGCCGCATCTTCTGTGCAGGGAGAGGGTGTTGCTTAGCATTCAGATACAGCCACTGAAGGGAGGCAAGGCGCCTCACGACCCTTGAGTGCTGTCAGGGTGATGGTAATAATAAGTGATAACTTGCTGCAAGAACTGCCAGCCTTATAAACACCAAGCCTATAGCAGTACCAACAGGATGGGCCTTAGTCATATGTTGTGGGGGGAGGATCAAGGAGAATCCTTGGAGGCTCCAGCTGTATTGTCAGAGCAGCATTTCCTCTGYTGCCCAGGGATGCAGGCCACATCTCATCCAGGGAACAGTCTTCCTTTGGGAATCAGCTGCCCCTCTCTCCCTGTGGAGGAATTGCCTTCTGCTTAATAAACGTCTGCTTGTAATATTCGGAAACAAGGAGGCTAATCAAAGGCCCCATTCCGTGGAACTGGGATGCTAAGTGACAAGATTAATTTCGGTAATCAAGCAACTTAATTTGGGCCTTTTTTTCCCCCCCTCCTCCTCTTCTCTGCAGTGATGGAAATTGAGGCAAATATTATTTTGGAGAGTCACTCTTTCCCTGCCTGGTTGCACCACGTTGCAGAACTGAAAATGGTTGTGCAGGGGTGGGAGGAGGAAGGAGGAGGGGGTAGGAAAGGGTCGTAAAGGACAATATCAGAAAAGGTGTGTGGATGGCTATGGCTGATTCTTGAGCATCTTTCCTTTGGAAAGTTCCCAAAGTGTTTTACAGCCTGCATCGGAAAGGCTTCAGTCAGCACTGAAATGCAGTCATCTTGGCTGGATTGCAGCAAGTCTTTGAAAGGACATGGAAATTTAACAGTTTAGGAGAGGGCAAACAGACAGAAGGCTATGATGCCACCAAAGGGAAGTTACTAGACGGGAGCCTGCAGGATGGGATTTATTTGGCATGTGCCCATGGCTGGAAGGTCTCACTCCTGCAATTAAAAAAAAATTAACCTTCATCCTTCAGTGGTGCGGAGCGCTCTGGGCCTGACTGCCCAGCCTGCCAGAGAGCTGGTGCCACCCGCCTCACCTCCTGCATGGTTGAGGCATGTGCCTCTCCATCTGCATGGCCACCTGCCCAAGGGTCTCTCATGGGACATCGGTGCTGGAGTCACCATGTCACTGGGAGGTGATGCCATTGTGAGCCAAGAACACTGGTCTGTGAGCGCCCAGTGAACCTCCATCCTTGGCCAGCAGGATGGAGGGAGTGCAATGGAGGCAGCCGAGGAAAGGGTGGGGAGAAAACCCTGGAGATGTGCTCATGCTTTGTGCCAAGGCAGGAAAAGCAGGATCCCTGCATCTCTCTCTTCAGGAAACATTGCTTCTTTACTCAATATTTGAGCAGTGAAACAGTTTCCTGAGAGATACAGAGAGGTTCTGGACAGAGTAWAGCCCTGAAAGGGGGTGTTTTCTGGGGATGATTTTGTGCTGGCCCTAAGGGTTAGGTGTGTGCGTGGGCACGCTGGAGTGGAAGGTCTAATAATAGCTATTTACTCATTCGAACGTCTGTGATCCGAGAAAGCCTGGACAGGCACCCAGTGGCGTGTGACTGAGTCCTCTGGAGCCAGTGGAGTGGGTTTAAGGGAATGACGTCCTTGCCAGAGGCAGTGAGGTTTCAGGTTTGGCAGCTTTCCGTGCCAGGCTCTCAAATCCCCCCCATCTGCATGCTCCTCCTGTGCTGGCACCTCTTTTGCACGTCCCCCCTCTCGTTCACTCTCTGCAGGGGGCATCTTTAACTTGGCTGCACCCCCTGCCATCTTTCATCAATCAAATTTTTCGGAGACAATCCATGACGTTCCTGGCCCCCCTCCTTTCGTTCTGCTCCTTCCTCTCTCTCTCTCTCTTTCTCCCTCCCGCTGACTTGTTATTATGTACTGCAGCTGCCCGGAGGATTTTAAATAGACCCATAATCGCACAGCAGCTCCTCTTGGAAGTTTAAATATAACCTCCTTGTTAATCTCGCATGTGGCAGCAGTGCAGCACCTGGGGAAGGGAGTAATGGACAAGCACTAGCCCCATGGCTCTGCACGAGGACCTGGAGGGCACAGGATTTATTTTTTCTTAGTATCTTCTGCCCTGAAATTATCAGGAAGTTGCCTTGTTTGTTTTAACCAGAATGTCTCTGAGACTGCTGAAAGATGCCTAATTGATAATCTCTGCAGTATGAAGTCCTTAATTGTCATCCCAGGTGCAACATGAATAAAGATTGTCCCATAGCTGCCCTTCTGTTTCCTTCTTATTTGGACCAGGCTCTTGCCTCTGCTCCAGTACATCACCCTTTGGGAGACAGGATGCACAGACCCCATCCTTTGCTTCTCTGTAGCAGGTTAGCAGCTGTACTGCTAGTGCTGATAGGGGGGTTTTGGGGAGATAGGAATGACTGGTAATAAGGACCTAGATAAAGGTTCTGAAATTTGCTTCCCAAATTATTTTATGGCAATGGGCTCATTTCAATCTCATTTCTAGCACCCCAAATAATTAATTTGCCCCTTACATTGGAAGATGGTTGTTGAGCATCCAGTTCAGGAACACTGTAGAAGAGATCACAATTAATAATGGATTTTCCCAAAGGATCTGTTCTAAAAGGGCAAATCTAGTGCTCACTGGCCCATCAAATGTGGTGTGACACTTTCAACAATAACTACTGCCTGTTGCTTTAGACTTCTAGGAACCCAATTTTTCCTGCACCTCAAATGTAACTATCCTCAGACAGATGCGATGTGCATGAGGAGCCTATTTCTAGCTTTTTTCTTTTTTTTTTTTTTTTTTAAGCATGTCTTCTAGGTGGGATCTAGCTGTTGGTTTGGGTATCTGGGCTCTATTTCTTCTAGTCTGCCAAGGTGGTTTGTACCAGCAAGGTTAGTACATACTGTCACCAGAAAGGCTGTTTCTTTTGGAAACTTTTTTTTTTTCAGTATCCTCCTCTGTAAAAAGGGGACACTGACATTTATTTTGAACGGAGCTATATAAAAATACTAGTATTATTATTTTAGAACATGAGCAAAAAATAGTACTATTGATGTTAAATTATCCATCCAGTTTAATAATCCAGCCATAGTAATTGCTAGAGCTGGGGGAGTAATTCACAACACATAATTTATTCAGTAAATTTAGCTTCTTTTTCTGCTCATGGAATATCAATTGTGCAGATCATAATTTCCTCAAATTTATTTGAATTTATTCAATGAACTTCTTGGAAAATATTTACTCTATGGATTGATACAGGCAGCATTACTTAATTATGGCTGGTCAGAGAGATCTATTTGGTATTGTTTCTATTCCCTTGTTGAATGAGCACACAAGCACGTCTGGCTTGAATACTTGCATGTAAACATGGAAGGTGAGGCTTCTGCAAGATCTTGCACATTTCCATAAAAGAAATATGCAAGTAAAACTTACATACAGGAGTATTAATAGCGCACAAACACAGACAAGTCAGGTATAAGCAATTTTGAATAAAAAATGTGAATGAATATTTTTAAAGGGCCTAAATTACCAGGAAAAAGGTCTAAATTTACACGCAAGTGACTTGGTCCTGGGTAAATGGCATCTTGAATGGCAGTAATGGTGTGTTGAATCAGAACCTCGTAATTTACTTCTTTGCATCTTTTTGCTGCTTAATACCCTGGTTTCCTGTAGTAATACAATTAATACAGTCACCAGCTTGGCTATGTTCTGCATTAAGACCTTTAACTTTTTTTTTTTTTAAAACGATTCATGTGACACTGACTTTAAATATGCTCATGTCATGGAATGAGTACCATCTGTTTGACTGAATGGGAAATTTGATTGTCTTCTTTCCATTAGTAATCCATTTCTAACCTCTCCCACTAGCCACATTGAAATGAGATAGTGTGGTTAATCTGAAATGTTCTAACCCACAATTTTAGTAGTTTCCAAATGTCTGACTGATCTATCATGTAAGAGTGTGAGGGATTACCTTCATGGGGACATTTCTGCTGAATTATGAGTTCATATACAGTCAATACAGTCATCAATGTAGAGAGGACCTGAGAATGTGCAGAAAGAACTGGGCAGTGCTCAGGACTACAGGGAAAGAAATAGAGTGAAATGCTCTGTTTATTAGACAGGTCTACAGTGCCTGGTTCAAAGCCATGTGATGGAACCTACACTACATCTGAATGACTTGACAGTGGAGATGTTTTGAAGCACGCAACACTAACATATCTGTTGTTCTTCTGCCCAGTTTGGGTGACTTTGCACATTCTGTCAGCCCATCTGGGCAGATTCGTTGGTACCACCACTTATCCTAAAAACTATGAGATTTTCAGCTTAGAGCTAATGAAGATAAGAGCGGATCTGTTATTTCTTGATTTGATGACTGTACCATAGATATGAGACATCAATATAAAAGGCAACTAAGTTCCTAGGTGCCAGGCAGGATATTCCTTGCCAAGATAGGGAAGGATCAGTATCATTGCAAAAATTTTACAAAAAAAAAAATTGTGATTTTTCCTGGAATTCAGTACAATTTCAGTTATTTCAATTAGCAGAAAATGAACTAGATTGGGCTAGGAGAACAGAAACATATCTACCTAGCCAGAGAAGGGAGAACTTATTTTACAAGAAGAGACCAAGAGAATGTGGCTGACAAAATACACTGGCAAAACACAGGTCGAGAGAATATAAAAGCATGTCCTCCATATGCATGAGTGGGAAAAAAATAAACATTCTGGCAGTAGCAGAGCCATTTAACATTAAGAACAGCTATGTACTAAATGGTCAGGAATTAACTTTAGCGGAAAGCCATCAACACTGTGAGGTTCTGCCCCACCTTCGAAACAGAGTAGGGAAAGCAAGAAAACAAACTATTCTTAAGTGAGAGTATGATAGACTTCTGAAAAGAAATATGGAGAGACCTTCTGGGAGAGCAAGGCTGGGACACCCCTTGAAGTGTGGTATTCCTTAATTACATCCAACCCCATGTAGGCTCTCTGTTCTTCAGAATTAAGAGGATCTTAATTCAGTTTAGTTCAATTTTCTTCCAACAGTTGCTTTAATTTGGAAGAACTATGTCCATTCAAGGCTAATGTGATTTAACGAATACATGCTAAATTCACAAATGTAGTTAATTTGGATTAATTTCCCCAATTGTTCCTCAGTGGGCAACCCTTAAGACATGTAGTAGAAATGACAAAGAAATTGGGAGCACTTCAGTCTTGCTTGTGATTTAACTTTAAGTCAGCAAGTAGTTTCTCTGGCTGCAAGAGGCATAGAAAAAACATCTGGTAGTGCTTAGTACACTTCTCACCACTCCTTTGAGAGATGCTGAGGGGCATGTGGGGATGTGGGGCCAAGTGGCAAAGCGAAGGATAAGTCTATGCTTATTGGGAAGGAATATTAAYATGGCTTCTGGAAAGGTGGTTTGTATGGAAGAATCTGCTCTGAAACATGGAATTGGCTATGGCTGTAAGTCATGTTTGATACTTCACCCTGGATTTGAGTAAAGTACCAGATGATTGGTTATGTGCTAAGTAGCTGCCTGTGCTCTTTATAACTTGAGTATAAAAGATTTATTTCCTTCCTTCCTTCCTTCCTTCCTTCCTTCCTTCCTTCCTTCCTTCCTTCCTTCCTTCCTTCCTTCCTTCCTTCCTTCCTTCCTTCCTTCCTTC
>NW_020455484.1:531855-538524 GCF_003342845.1 Nothoprocta perdicaria
TTTTTTTAATTCCCAAGCCTTGTCTCAATTGATTATTATTACCATCTTCCAGGAGAGATAATGTGTTCCCTTGTAATGTTGTTCTAAGGGTTTTACAGTTTTACTGTGATCAGTGTTGTTATTTCGGTTAYTGTTATTAGTCAGTACATCTTTATTTGTGTACTGCTGGATGGCACATCACAAATGGGAGATCTGTGTGTCCTAATCTCCCGGGTTTTGGAAAGCACATGAGCYGAATTAGTTGTGAAGCACATAATGGGTCACTGCTGGCACGTCTTGACAATGGCTGATAGCAGTTAAAGGATTTAGCGATGCACAGCGAGCCCTCCACAGCTGCACTGGAAGGGACTGTCGTTTCCGCTGCTCTGGCTGTTGTCATGGTAACAAAGCTGGATTCCTAATCAGGAAGCACAGTCTGCTGTCCGCTTTGCCTCATGTTCTGCCCTTGCCCCGTTCCTGGCTTGGGTCAGTGCTGACAGATACTCATCAGGGTTGGAGGGGAGCCATGAGGAGGCAACTGTCAGCATCATGGTGGGAGAGGGGTCCCAGCTGGGCCAGGGAATGGGGTTAAGATGTTCCATACATCTCTCCTGACCAAAGGGAGCTCCAGGACCTTTCCCTGTCACTAAGGGCAAGTCCAACAGCAGCCATGGCTTGGAAGGGCCCATAGATCAGCTACTGGAGGAAAAGGAATGAGTCTTGTTAAAAGCAGGACCCTGATGAGAACTGGGAGGATATACTGGCTGTGTAGGCTGTCTTACGGGTAGAAGTGCTATATTTGTAAGGTTAGCAGCTGTTTGCCTTCTTCCTYGTAGACCGTGAGAAGTCGGAGGGCCAATTGAGGGAGTTAGCAGTTAGGAACCTAGGATACATCCACACTGCTTTATGGGATACTGTGCAGATCCTTACGTAGCACTCAGCAGGCTASAAGCTAGATCTAAGTGTACTACAACCATGTAACCACAAAATTAGCTCAAAGAGAGCCCTGCACTGCACTAAAGCCACTCTTTGGCTTCAGAGATTTAAGACAATACTTTTGCAAGGCATTACTGTGCCTTGTAGCCTTACTAGGTTGTCTAGACTTAGCTCTGGCACCGTTGACATGAGGCTGTGGCATTGTGCAATGTAGGCATGTCTTCAAGGGGTCTGGAACATGAGCAGGCTGTTGTTGGGAAGAACTGACTGAGCAAAAASATCACATCTTGTGTACTCTGTCTGTGCTGAGTATGTCTGCTACAAAGAAAAACTTGCTGGAAGAAAATCTTTCCAGGAAAATCTTTCTAGGTGGTATTACCTAGCCCATTCAACACCTGGAGAGGAGCATTTCAAGAAAAACCTAGATGTAGTAAAAAAGCACTTGGCACGTCAACAGGTAGTAATCTCCTTTCTGAGCCTATAAAACTATAAGCTTCTGTTAAACTTGGAGGAGATGGTGAGGAACAGTGGAAAAGAAAGTGTTGCATGCTTACGACCAGTAAAGATATCCTACCAAGACTCACCAGAGATGAGACAAGTCCGTGTTTACTGCTCACTTCCCAGTATGAGTGACTATGACTGTGCTGATTAAATTTCTCCTAGTGCTTCCATTGGAAATGTTGTTCATCTTCACTTTATATTGTCAGCTGTTGGGCAGCATTGCTGTACATTCTTAAAATGTTGCTTTCATTTTGCCTAGAGGATTGAGGGCTGTTTCAGTTAGAAGTCTAAGACAAAGAATTGACATTGTATAAGGAAGTAAAATGGTCTGTTTGGAGGAGCCCTGAGAATGGTTGGGTCCAAGACCAGGAGGACTTCTATGATAAATGTCTCCTGAAACAGACAACTTTATGGAGTGAAATGAAAATCTTTGCAAGACTCAACAGTGTGCTTTCAGCATAGCAGTGAATCAGGGAGCTATGTAATGGGCTGTACAGCATTCCATGCAGCAGACAACTGAAGTGAAGTTGGATACTGAAGYGGTACTCATGACTCTTAAAATAGCTTCCTGTGATAAAGGCTATTTATCACAACTATTTGTGAACCTATGGTGTTTTAACATTTTAAAATACACAAATATGTAAAAATATTGTTTCCTTCCCTAGATAACCTAGAAATGCATAATAAAGAGAGATTCCATGGGAAACATGAGGCCAGTGAGGCATACCTGTGAAGGCCATGTTTTCCCAGTGATGAACAGAGAGATTGTGTTCATAGCCTACTGCCGAAAGCATGGGGAACCTGACCATACTCTTGGCTGCACTTAAAAAGGGGGTGACTTTGAAGTTAATGGGATTGGTCTTATGAGTGAGAGGAGAAAAGCACCTATTAACAGATCTTAGAAATTACTGCGTAACATTATGAGCAGCTGGACATCAAATGAGCTGTGGAGTACTGGGCTGAAATCTCCCACTCAATGTGGTTCATTCACCAAGCCTACTTGCTGTGCAAGCATTGCCTGGAGACCACTGATGCCAGGATGGTGCATAATACATAGTTCTTAAACTGTTTCTTCTCTTCTTTCTTTGTTTCTTCACTAAGCAGAGAAGGATCTTCTCTGAGAGGAAAGGTGCACAGGCATCTATGGAGTGCAAGTGGAGGGATGCATAGTGCAAGGAGATATATRTATCCTACAATCACTGAGTTAATGAAAGGGTTGAATTCCTTGTGCTAGCCACTCAGCTTGAAGGGAAGGGTTTTCAGCTGGTTACCTCTCAGGTGGCAGATATTCATTATTTTTCTCCCAAAAAGGAGAAAAGGCACTTCTTCCTTCCATGGAATCTTCCTTCCATCTATCTGTAGCTAGATAACCACAGCAATGACTTTCTCTGTTTCCCAAATTACTTAGCTGAACCCTGAAATAAGCCTTTCTCGTGGCTATTCCCTTCCCATTAATATTGCCTTTTCTGACTTGTCTATGGAAGTACTTTTTTTGTTTTCTTGACACTAAGATTCTCTTGATGTATGTTAATTAGATGACTGCTTGCCTCCATGAAAGAGGAGGGCTTTATTTTGYCAGGGAGAAGAAAGCATAGTAATGCATGTCTCCATTCCCTTCCCACTCTACTTTGAAGGTATACAAGCTCCCTTCCCCTGATATTTGTCCAGGGCTCTGTAGTGAAGCAGCCAGTGTAATCCTTGGCTTCTTTCTGAGAGTACTAACCAGAGGCATAATTAGCTCTGAATGCATGTGCAGTGATGTAGACACTAATCTCAAGTAGGACTGGACTGCACCATCACCGCATTTAACAAAAATCATTTTCAGATGGTAATCCATTTCAGGCACTGCCAGCTTAGTTTGGAGTGGAACCAGCAAGTTGGAGACAAGGGAATTTGCCTATATTGCACCATCCTGCATCCTGAGGTGCCGATATGCATGCGCCTATGTACATATACAGGCACACACTAAGGAACCTGTGGTCAGTTATGTATGTTAAGAGAAGAAATAATGGGACAGAGTGAGACAAAGAGGAAGGAAAAGACAAAGGATCATGACAAACAGCTTTCCTCTTGCATGTGGTGCAGTGCTGGACAGTACCTTTCCTTTCACCTTTCATATCCTTATTTGTTCCTCTTTTGTCAAGGGCCCTGACTGGGCAACATTTTGACTGAATAGCTYGTTTCTCCCCAGCTTGCTATAGCTCCTGCTGATGCTTCCATCTACTTCCCACTCCCCCACTGCGCCAGAGTGTGTGGTTAAGAAAGAGGACAGACAACGGGCGATGCAGGAAAACAAGATGCCCCAGCTTTCTCTGAGTCAGTCAAAGAGCTATTTCTATGCCTAACACATCTCACCTTGGCTTTTATTCTCACAAATGCTTTCATTTCCATTATTGCTAACGGTCAGCAGAAGCAAATTCTCTTGCTGCTCCCTCATCCCTTTCATCACTGTGCCGTTCCTGGACAGATATCTGAGTGCCACATGTGCATATGTGATCTTGAAAAAGATACTGCAGCCAGGCTCATATGCAGATTTTGTTTAAACAATTACAAAACTTAGTATGGATAGAAAACTTTGAAGCATCTTCTTTTCAAGACAATAAGATCTAATTTGGAGCTTACAAAAAGGATAGTGTAGATCCTCATGGTCTCAGAAGTCTGTGAGTGTRAAGATGACTGAATTTACCCTCCCAAGTTCAGGAGAGGAAAGATGCACTGAGAATTCAGCTTTAGTTCTTTCTGAATTTTGTGACAGCCTCAAGGCAGGAAGCCAGTGACCTAGGCTAATAGAGTAGACCTTGCTATATTTGTAGGGCTGAATCCCCAGGTAAGAATGGTGAACTAATGCAGGGAAACAAAACCAGTTCCATTCTTCTTACACCTCAGGAGAAAACAAGGAACATGTAGAGGGTCATGAAATAGCTCTGGAGAAGCAAGTCTGGGTAGGCAGAAGGATGAGAGGAAATCTTGATTTGCACAAGAAGGAGACAATGTCTTTGTCTCTGTAGATTTTCATTTGAATACAGTGCTTTGCAGTCTACAAATACACTAGAAGACTTGGACCCAAACCCATCACCCCGTACACAGTGGAGGGATATGGAGGGTGACCTCCATCCCTTTTGAGAGGGATCTCAGCTGTTTCCTGCTGTTCTGTTCTTCTAGGTTTGAGAGGACTAAAAGGAAAAGAGAGAGGAAACAATTTTACCCAGATCTTTGGGAACCTTTCTCTCCACAGAGCCTCAAAAATGACTAATTAGCTTGCCACAAAAGCCATGGAAGTCCAGCCACTGTGCTGTGTGACTAGCTTTAGGTGAGCTCTTGAAGGCAGCCCTCACAGCCCAGTGTGATTTGAGTGAGCCTCCCTAGTTGCCTGGCATGAGAGGACCAGGTAAGTGGCTCACCAGACTCCCTCCTTTTTCAGAACATCTCTACAGTCCCAACAACCTGTCAGAGGGATGGTCTTGCTGCTCTCTGCCAGTCCTCCCCAGGTTCTGAGTACCACAGGGTAGCCCCAGCATCCGTAGGTCCGGACACCAGTGGGCCATGTCATACCCCATGCAGTACTGCAGGGAGCAATGTAGAGCCATTTGCTGTGGCTGCCAACACTGGCTCTAAGGAGCTTATGGCCACAGCAGTATTACGTGTGTGTGGTTGCCAGGGAAACACACAGGTTCTGATCTGGAACCAAAGCAATGGGAACTATAGCTTTTTTTTTTTTTTTTAAGAACACCCACTATGACCCTGTTAGAGATGAGGCAGCCGGATATGTGGCAGTGGGAAACATGCAGTCTATATAATCTAGCAGGGCAAGACTATTAGTCAGATCTAATGCCTTACTTTTGTCCCATTGCTAAAATCTCTCCTGTGTTAGAGAGTTTTCTTTTTTTTGAACTAAGAACCTTTTTTTGTTTTCTACTGGGAAAACTGAATAAGGTTGAAACCTTTTATAACTCTTTAACTTACGATGAAGACCTTGATGTCATCTGAACTTCAGGTCCTATGTGTTAGGTATTGCACAGATCCAGAGAAACAGACTGCTCTCCCCAAATAAGCTTACTACTTAAATAAGCAATGCAGAGTGTGAGAGAAAGTGGATATTACTGTTTCACCACAGAAAAGAGGAATGAAGGTCTTCGCAAACATACTCTGACCTATCCACAGCTGTGCAAGAGTGAGAGAAGATCTCCATCTTCTGAGAGACTCAGATGGAGTCTGATGCAATGCTGAGCATTGAATGCTGAAGGGCTTATCTAAATGGTCTCTTTGTACCTTTGGAGGCTAAGCTCATAATAAGGTTTGCTCATAATAAGAGACCAAAGGAATACTTGATGAAATGGAAGAGCAGTTAATTTAGAAATGATAAAAAGAAGAAGTATTTCATACAAGATAGTTGATTTGCAGAATTTATTCAATGGCCTCTTGCCAAATACTGTGACTGGACTTTTTTTTTAAGAGTGCTGGATTATTTTATGGCTGTTATTGATTGGCTACACTGCTGACATCCATTCAGTTTATAGYCAAATTTCAATCCTTATTCTGGAGGGTAGGAGAGCCAGAACAGAATCCCTGGGCAATCACTATGATGTAATTCGGTGGATGAATAATGGGGCACTCTGACTTTCCTCTTACTGTTACGTGCTGGCCACGTCAGGATACAAAGTTAAGTAGTGGACCAGCCTGAGCTGAGAGGTGAAAAGTCAGGATTGCATTGTCTAGACTAGGGTATAAAATAGCAGTTTATGTGAGGAATCTACCTAGGGTGATCAGTGGTTTCATCCATCCACATAATCTCATCAAACAAGGAAGCACACACATACAGAGGTGAAAATGGAAATGCAAGAGGCCTGGTATTAAAACTGTTTATCCTGGCAGCTTGCTAATTGCCATTTCCCCTCTGTGGAAAATGCTGGCATCCATATGTGATGCTTTGAGAAGCTGATGTGGGATACTATCATATACCAACCAGCTTTAACTAAGTATAAAATACACACATGTGCATCACATTAGTAACTAYAGGCCGGTGAGCCTCACCTCCATCCCCGGGAAAGTGATGGAGCAGCATCCTGGCTGCTCTCTCCAGACACATGGAGCAGAAGAAGGTGCTCAGGAGTAGCCAGCATGGATTCACCAAGGGGAAATCCTGCTTGACTAACCTGATCACCTTCTACGAAGGAATATCTAGCTGGATAGATGAGGGCAGAGCGGTAGATGTGGTCTATCTGGATTTGAGCAAGGCTTCTGACACTGTCCCTC
>NW_020455484.1:539589-561997 GCF_003342845.1 Nothoprocta perdicaria
GATGACCTCTGAGGTCCCTTCCAACCTTCGGCATTCTATGATTCTATGATTCTATGATCCCTGTGACCAAATAATCTTTGGTATCTTCTCTGAATTGTATATACTGGGCAATGATCCCTGTGTGCTTGGCTCTTTGGCCTATTTTATTAACTGCGCATGATAGATAGTGAAACATTCCCAAGATCAAGATTGCAGAATCTGGGATATTTTGTGTTTTCTCTGTTGCAAAATGCTTAGAATGAATGATTTCTGCAGTCCTGAAAGTGGAAATCACTTAACTATTTTCAGCCCTTGAGTCATCTTTAATCAGAGACCTTTTATTGCAGCTCTCAGGAACTCCTTGGTGTCAGAGCACTTGCTCAGTTACCCCAGGGCTAGGGCTCTGTAGTACATCAGTTTCTACGGCTAAAGACAGATTAATATTCAAGCTATTACCGAGATGTGTGTACCTGATGGTATTTATGCATGTAATTATTGTGACTACACATATGAATCTTGGTACCTTTAAGCCCAGGGTAGCCAAATGGAGCTACATGCCCTTATCTTGGTTATTTTCAGTAGTCATGAGAAATGGTTGCATCCAGAGAAGACTTAGAACAGCCATTCTTCTGGCTGCAGACCTTCTTTCTTGGCCACTTTAATGCCCAGTCTAGCAGGGACCAGAAGGACAACATGCTGCCCTGTAACAGAGGGCTCTCAACAGCCCTCCACAGATTTACAGCACTATACCTGGTTCTAAATAGTATTCAATGTGTCAGAGCTTCTTGGTACTTTGTTATTCTGAACTCTGGTTTTGGTATGACAAAAATCAAAATTGTTCTGTGAACAATGGAAAGAGCAAGGCCTGGCTTCTCCTTGTTTTGTGCGTTATGTCCCTAAATAGTCTTTCCCCCAGAGGTAGTTATCCCTGCTTGTCTTCTTGTCTCCTATTATTCTCCTCAGTGCATGGCTTGTCTTGCACCATATTTGTGCTCAGTGGCCAGCTAGTAGCTAATATCTCACTCTTGGGTCCTACCTGCCTACATTCATGAGAACACTGAACTGGGTCTCTATCTTCACTCACCAACCAATTTTTATAATCATCTCTCTGTAAGTTTCATCTCTGAGATATGTTTCCCTCTGTCAAATAAGGCCAGTATGTTCAGAAGTTATTATGAGAACAAGGGAGGGAATTGATGAATGATACGGTTATGCAAACCATGTTTCTACATCTAACAAATCAGAACTTCCCACTGACTGTACTTTCCCATGCTGGCTCTGAGGATTTACACCACTAACAATTCACTTATCATAGAATCAGAGCACTGGAAAGGRATTCAGGAGGTCATCTCCATCTGTTGTGCAAGACAAAATTGTTAATAATCCAGGGAACCTATTACACTAAGATATGGAAGTTTTTAAATCCTTACTAAATAGTATCAACTAGGATGGGTGTCATTAAGAAATGACACAGCCTGATGTGCTTTGACATTTCTTTGAGTAGGCTTTTCTGTGAATGTGTATTTCTGGAGATGGTAGTGTACGTGCATGACAGGAATGAAGAGATGCTTTTTCAAACCTCAGTCCCACCACAGGGATACAGTGCTAGGGCTATAGTGTCACTGCAAGCACTCAAGTAAAGAACTCGCACCGAATGATGCAGCATGTAATATTAGAAACAGAATTTTATTGTATTCAGTCTTTGAAAAAGACTCAATAAAAAAATTAAATGTGGGGAGCAAAAACAAACAGGCAGAAGATTCTGACTCCAGGCTAGCCTGAGGCAGTGATGAATTTATGGTGAGAGTAAACAGAAGTAAATGAATACTTCAGCAACAAACATCCTTATTTCCTGTCATATCTGTTATAATATACGGGACTTAGAAATATACAAAACTTAATTATAAGACTTTGAACTGTTGYGGCATTTTCCATCATGAACAATAAAACTCTCACTGAATCAGGTATCCTACCAGGACTGACAAATAGGTACACAGTGGTGTCTCAGTTTGAAGAAAAGAATTACAGAGGTAGGGAAATTAAAGTCTGTGTTTACGCCGAAGTTATTTGGTTGTTTGCTCACTCCTTTTTGTCCCCACGAAATCTGTGACAGGCAGGGCTAAAGTCTAAGCAAGAGGCAACCCTGTACGATTTTCCTGTAGATCAGACAGGGACTTTTCAAATCAAGACTTCACTAAGGACACAAGCAGCTTGCTTTTAATCAGGAAAATGAAGTCAGGATTTTTGAAAAAGATAGGAGCCTAAGACATTAGGATCTATAGGAACCCCTTTGCAAACTGAGGCACAGAAACTTTAATGAAGCAGTAGATATGGATAGATATACTGATATTCCAAAAGCTCAATTGAAAAGGTGCTACTCCTAGAACAGGAGCAGCACAAATTATCTTTCCATGGGCTGATGCCTGTACCTGTGCAGAGATGGCAGCCCAGGGCATTTTGCAAAAACATGGCTTGAATTCTACCTGAAAAGCAAGCATGCTTTTAACTAGGTCCTCAGTCAAATTCCTTGCACATAAACTGTCACATCTGGCTATTTTGGGTGACTGAACCTTGGACTGCAGAGGAGGAATTAATTATCTAAAAGTAAAACGACATGCAATTGTTTGCAAAAATCTGTTTAGGGCCCAGCCATCAGAGGGTGACACAGAGAATCAGATTACATTTCAACAGATTTTGGAGAGGAAACTTAGGAGCAAAACTGCAAATCTCAATTCCAAAGTCAGAAGTTACAGTATGGCTTAATAGAAGGCTGCACAGATTCCTCAAGATGAATGATCCACCATGTCATTTTCCAGGATCTTGCATTCCTCTGCTCTAGGGGCATTATCAAGTTTGCCCMAAGCCAAGAAGTGGTTTTGCTCTTGAGAGCAAGATGTTATCTCCAAGTCAGTAATTGCTTTTTGCCTACCAGAGGAATCCAGAGAGGCTGTTAGGAAGGAACTTGTGAGAAAAGCACCCTAGGGACTTCTGCCACGTCTGAGGTAAATGGTTTGCTAAATGGCAGTGATCGGCTCCAACTGGCACAGCTGCAGGAGAATTCTTTTTGAGAATCATGGATGGACTTTCCCTGCACCACCACTCCAGGCAGGGGAGGCAGACCTGGCGCTTCTGCCATACCTGTCTAGGTCTCCTCTTGAGGAATAGAAGGTATAGGGCAACTTAGAAGTGGTGGCATGTACACTTGGTGAGTATTTAAATCTTGTGATACCTCTGTAAAACCCTTGTGCATCCATCTAGGAACTTGTCAGCTTCCAGACTCCAAGAGAAGTCTTCATGGTGACTGCTTCTGCACCCTTTGCATGTGCAACCAACTTCCTTATCTCAGAGGTTAAGCATGCTGGAGGGGGTGGCAGTACTTGTCCCAGCACCRGTAAATTCAGAGCAGATTTTCTGTGGGAAGCCATCTGTCAGCTGGGGAGTGGCGCTGTGTCAATCGATCAGCTCCACCTCCAGCTCAGCTCTGCAAACTACAGATCCTTGACCTTGAGGGTGACTGTGGGGGTGTAGTAGAATCTTTGGAGGTATTGATATCTTCTAATGGAGCCTCTGCTCTTTCAGGCTGAGTGAGGGACACTTCTACACCTTGCTGTGTCTTGCAGCAGTTAGCTGTGGGAAGCCTTGACTCACAGATTAAAGGGTGTAGGAGAAAGACAAGCTCTTTTATGTAGTCAAGCCTAAATGATAGGCAATTCAACTGGATGATATGCAATATAAGAGTGTGCAATGTAATTCAACCTATCTCTATCCCAAGCTTAAAACTGTCTCTTAATGGCAAGTTTGAACCATGTTTTGCTTGTTCCAAGGTAAGAAAGGGAGACAGAAGAAGAGACTCCTTACCGTCTTCTGGGGAAAAAAACCTCTAAGTGTCTGGAGGGGCAAAATACTCTTTTTGGGTTTAGACTGTAATAAAGCACTAATGATTCTGTAGGATATATGTGTATAAAACTGCATATGTGTATATGCATTTTTTTTTTTACTGCATATGTGTATATGCAGTAAAAAATAAGTTCTTTCTCCCAGTCCACAAAATTTTACTGTACCACCACAGTGAAGTCAGATCCAAGTTCTGCCTGATAACTCTGTGGTTTTCTGTCATTTCAGCTTCCTCTCTTTTTCCATCAAGTTTAGTCAAAAATGAGGAGATGAAGGAAATAGTAGCTTTCAGGATTTTTTTCTTGGTTTTCTTTTTGTCCCTCAAGAAGTCCTCTTAAAGATTTCTGTTCAACACTATCAGTAATTCTTATTTTTTATGGGATGGACACTTTCTTCTATACTGTTATATATTCTTCCTCTGTGGCCCCTCCTTTTCTCTGAGTGCCGAGTTGCTTAGGGAATGGAGAACTTTTGGCTACTCTGAGTATTGGGGTGATTTAAAGCCAAGAAACACTTGCCAAGCCAAAAGCTGGATTGGTGTGAACCTCCTTAATGTTCTCATTTTCAACAGAAGTTGTCACTTGCTTCTTCTGTAATAAAAATGCAAGCAGTTGCTCAAGAGCAATTATTATGTGCACAGGCAAGTGGTCTGTGCTATCTGATTTAAGGATGAGTGCATATGTCACTGGTGGAGAGGAATTTTGTTTAACTGGGTTGCGATAAAGCTATTTGCTGTGTTGATTTTTGGTGCTCTTATATGCTTTGATTAGTGAGGAGCTCTGAATTTTCTGCCTCAGTCTTTGGGGCTGGATTCCTGTCAACAGTTGGGCTGTGCACTCATGTGGAACAAGCTGTCAGTGTTCTCTTTAACTGAAATATCTGACTGTGTTTAGAATCACAAGGAGAGCAAGTACCTCCTTCACCTTGCTACCTCTTTTAGTATCTTCTCTATGTATGTATGCATATGTGTATATACAGTCTGGAAATACTAGTAGATTTACCGCCTCTTGTCCGCTGTTTGTTACTCAGGAAAGACTCATACCAGGTATTACACTCTTTTTTATTTTTATTATTATTTTTTTTTAATCTCCAGGCAAGATTTCAAGATGTCAGGTGCTAGATCAGCCCCAATTTTTCTAGGCTCTCTGCTGGAAACTGTAGAAATTTCTACAGTCCATGTAGAAATCCTGCAGTCAGGTCAGAGATTCTCATGCATAAACACAAGAAGACTTTTGCTGAATTTAATATAAAAACAAATACCAGTTGTCAGTATAGCTGTCTTTCCTTTTTTTTGTATTATATTGAGGACGAGGCAAAGAACAGCACCGGGTATTGGGGATAGTTGTACAGGCTTTCTTCAAACGAAGGCAGGTGCTGTCCCAATAGCTTTCTTGTGTATCTGATTTTCTGGATTTTTTTTTCTCTATAAGCTTTAAAGATAAAATGTAGCTTATTTTTTTAAAAAAACAAACAAACTAGGGTCTTTTCTGGAACACAATGCAGGGAGAAGGGGATGAATTCCAGTGATTAAAAAATATGAGCTGTTTTCTGCAGATTGAGAGCAGGAGTAGCTCACTTGCTGCCCTTATTTTTTTTTTTTTTTTTTTTTGACTTGTCTGCCTTTTTTTTCTTTCTCTCTTCACGCACATTGATTTTTTTTTTTTCCAGTATGCCAAGAGCACTCCTAAGAGTACTTTCACAAGTGGGTGGTGAGTTATGTGGAGGAAATAAATTAGTATTTAAACATTAAACCTTATAGGAGAGGCACAGGGATCTAGGAACAAGAACTCTTCTGCTTTAGGACGTAACCCACAGGGAGTTTAGGAAAGAGAAACAAACAACTTAATGCTGACTACAGGAGCAAGGTTTTCTTTCTGGAGCTGCTGAGCTTTGAAATATTTTGCCAATAGAGAAAATAGCAGTAGTTAATCAAATACCTGACTAAAGAAAGGATGGATGGCTGATTAACTGGCATCATTCCTAAAACTCAGCTTTACCTGCCAGACTGTAGCAGCATGAATCTGGTAGAGAGCTGTTCTGAAATGTGGATGCCTTGAGACAACATTTTGGGGTACATRTGCAATGAGTTTCTTCTAACCTACAGTCCATGACTACCTCCTTTAGAATATCTGATTCAGCCCTTCTGGCTTATTGAGGGGAGGCAGGGCTGCTATCTCATTCCTATTTTTTTTTTTTTTTGTTTGTGGTCTAGTCCTGCTCCACAGAAGTCAATAGAGTATCACAATTGATTTTTAAAGGGCAGAAGAGCAATCTATAAGACAGCATAATAGGAAATGTTTTTTTTCCATGCCTTTACAATACGAATCAGGTAGAAGATGAGACTTGTGTTTCACTGGACCTGTCATAAACTGAAAGTCTGATATCATGTGTAATCTCAGGAGGAAAATGGCTTTCAGAATGCCGCTGGGGAGCTAAGATCTATACAAAACTTCCTTTGAAGTCTCTGAGATTATAAAATAATGCAGGTCCTGATTCATGCAATCATGACCATGGTTCAGGTAGGATATGAAGGAAATACCAAGAGAAATATATAACTAACATTTCTCTAAAATACAGCACAAACAAACCCCATGATAGTTTAGGATTTTTTTTCATTCTTAAAATGTTTTAATATATGAAAATTTTAAACAATATTTTGCAAATTTAAATAAATTTAATATGACACTGCATCTTCATAGCGGTTATGTGTAAAGATTACTTCAAGAGGAACATGCATTTCAGGTTCTCAGAGCTATTTGTATTCAATGATTTTGCATACTCTGGTTTTACTCTAATCTAGACACTCAAACTAGACTGACTGTCCTAAACTAAAGTAAAAATTAATGCTGCTCTGAGCCATGGTTATGCCACATACGAAGTTAGGAATAATTCTTGAATTAAATTACTTAATTTCTCCGGCCATGGAATATTTTATGTATGTTCTCTCTCTTTTTTTTTTTCCTAGTCTTGTGTATTACTTATTGCCTGCCTGTTAGAAAACCCTTACACTCTGCCCAAGACATGAAGTGCAAGAATCTTAATGCATCCTCCTCCATGCTCAATAGGGCTGGCTAGGAATAGGAATGCTGTTTATTTCCTTTGACCTATTCTTGTTTTCTCTTTCTCTGGCTTTCTGTTCTAGGATGAATCATCCATGTTCTTCCAGTTTGGTCCCTCAATAGAACAGCAAGCCTCTGTTATGCTCAATATCATGGAAGAATATGACTGGTACATCTTTTCCATTGTCACTACTTACTTCCCTGGTTACCAGGACTTTGTGAACAAGATCCGAAGTACCATTGAGCACAGCTTTGTGGGCTGGGAACTGGAGGAAGTCCTCCTGTTGGACATGTCCCTGGACGATGGGGATTCAAAAATCCAGAACCAGCTCAAGAAGCTCCAAAGCCCTGTTATCCTCCTCTACTGCACCAAGGAAGAGGCCACCTACATTTTTGAGGTAGCCAACTCTGTGGGTCTGACAGGCTATGGTTACACATGGATTGTGCCCAGCCTGGTGGCAGGGGATACAGACACAGTGCCATCCGAGTTCCCCACCGGGCTCATCTCTGTCTCATATGATGAATGGGACTATGGTCTTCCTGCCAGAGTGAGGGATGGAATAGCCATAATCACCACGGCTGCTTCTGATATGCTGTCTGAACACAGCTTCATCCCTGAGCCCAAGAGCAGCTGTTATAACACCCAGGAGAAAAGGATTTACCAGTCCAACATGCTCAACAGGTAAGAAAAAGTTTTGGGCTAGCCTTACAAAAGAGAAGTCACAGAGGACCTGTGAAGCCACCAGAATAATTCTACTAGAGCACATGGTGTTTCAAGGGAGCGGGTTGTATTTGCTAGAACTTGGGCAAGGGGAGTAAGACCTGCATTGGTATATGGCGATTGCTGCTACTGTCAATGCCTTAAGGAGCATCAATACCATAGAAGAGGGAAACCAGCATAAAGCAAATGTACAACAAAGGTATGATACAAAAGGATGGATGTGCCCCTCTATGCACCAAGTGTTTGCTTATATAACAATGCTGATCTCCTTGTAGTCTGTTTGTACAAATGGATGTGTAATTATCAGATGGATTCTTGTTACAAACGGTGGATATTTTTGTATTTAAATTTAGAAGGCTCCATGTTCCATTCCAAGCATCAGGAATATGTAAACAGGTGTCTGTGGTAGGTGAAAATTGTATAATCCACTCTGGATATTTTTATGGCACCTGTTTTCTGAGTACCTGAGTATCCTCCTGCTGCCCATTTGCCTGGCTTTACAGGAGTTGAGGGAAGTATAGAGAGGTGTGGAGAGCCAAAGCTGCAAAAGAATTTAGGGTCAACAACTACGCTCAGCTTCTGCTCTACCTTGGAAGCATTTCCCTTAAGGTACCCTTTGGTACCTTAATCTAAATCTCTACAAAGAGGAGGACTTGTGTGATAACCTTTCTCAATGACACTTCATTGGCCATTGTAATTTCACTCATTATTCTGGCTGTTTTGAGTTCCATTCTGTCTTCTGTCTGTTATACAGAGAATATGGGCATTTTGATTGAGACTGTTTTTTTTTCTAGGTGGAAAAGACAAAAATAAATAGGGAAAAACTATAATCTTTTGTAGAAACAGTGCTAAGATACCTGCTCAAAGTCAGAGGAAGCCTGTGAGGCAATAGCCTCTAGACAAACACCCTGACTACTCAGCCTACTTTCTTTGCCCCACCTGGAGTTCTGGTATTGTCAGCAAGTCTAACAACTGAAAATGGGAAATTTGAGAAGGTGATCTTTGCAATTAGCCAGTTTCCTGATGCTAAATTATCATTTCTTAGTATTTTACATGTAGAAGTGCTTGGGCAAGTGTTGCTTTTTAAACAGGATAAGAAGAATCCAGGAAACACTTGGTAAAAGAGACCACCACATGGAGTGTGATATCTCTGTTAGTTTGCCACGGTGAATCATAGCATAGTGCAAATGTGATGTATTAGTTTGTAGTCTATGATTCCTCACTGTAATCTGTACGAGGCAGTCATAAGGACTGGTGGGCAAGAAAGCAGGGCAGATATGTGTGAGTAGCCCTATTGCAGTCTAAAAACATGTGGATAGTTGTTCCGTCTGGAGATGGTGAGTAGGTAAGATGAGGAAAGGTAGCTAATGTGATGTTTATGCAGTAGAGTGGAAAGATGACCTGGCACTGAACCATCTCATCCACTGGACAAGAAGGATTGTTTATCATCAGTGCTTAGGTGCAAATGCAACATGGCTGTTACTCCCTTTGCCAACATTAAAWCTGGATGTCTGTGCTCAGACAGGTATCTGACCTTGGTATTGAAGGATGGTAAACCTCTAGCATGGAATTTGGACTATGCTAATGTGGCTGTGAAGTACAGATTTTTTTTTCTTTTCATTCCTATGTCAGTGTAGTGCTAACTTGGAGTAGTGTGAGGTCTCAGTGATCCTGAAGACTGTGGCTGCTAGTAGTGTGACAGGAATCCTATGATGTTCAAACTGTATGTCTCCCATGCACAGCCCTGCAGTTCTTCCCAGTTGTCAGTGTATGCAAAAGATGCTTCTTGGCACTGCCGACGTTATTGCTGTGCCTTCATCACTGTTCYAAATGTAAGTCCTATTCTTGCATATAGAAGTGAGTAAGAGCTCTGGTGAATTCTGGACAAAGAGGCTGAGGTATGAGAAAGCTCTACAGCATAATGAATTATAAGCTGAAGAGAAAGAGGGTCCTTCCTKGCTGATCTCCATAGCTAGTGTGCTAGTGTTTTCTGTGTCAATATAACATTTTTCTTGCACTATGTAATTCTGTATTACCTAAAAAATTAAAGACTGAGAAAGTCTCTTTTTTGACCAATTAGATCACTCACTACTCTTTTTTATTTTATTTTTTTCTCCGTGATCCATCACCAGGCGTGTCACCAGGTCTAATTGTCTTGACTTCTTCCTTCCCATACTGAGTTTTCATTTTCTGCAAGCCATGGAACAATCAAAGATGCCCGAAGCTTTAAGCAGTGGTTTTCTTCTTAGCTAAGCTTCAGAGAGTCATCCTTGAAATGATCAAAAAACAAAAACATATTTAATATATGCAAAGTTATCAAAAGGAGCATGAAGGTAGATTGCTGCCTTACCTTTCCAACTGATTAATGCTTTTTGAAGTGGGGCTATGTTGTGTCCTTTCAGCAATCCTTTAGAAAACAAAATGTTATCCCATGCTGTGTGGTGCAGTATTCCGCAGATGTCTTTTGCTAGCTAGTTCTGTTGACACTGTTCAAGTGTATGCATGATATCACACCTATATAACTACACTGCTTTTAGGACCCAGTACAGTATCTCTGCAGAACACTTATTTGAATTGTGTAGCTGTCAGTAGCTCAGACACTCTAGAGTCTCTAGATATGACAGTACCATTGTGCTATATGGATATGCACAGAAACCTGGGCACCCCATACCACCACAATTCATGTCAGTTTTGAAAAAATTAGTTTTGTTCTCACCTTCATGGCCTAGCTGGCCCTTACTCCTTTTCTATTTTAAGTATAGCTGTCACAGGAATGCCTGCAGAAACGTGTAGATATACAAAGCTTTGTTTGAGTCTTGCTGAGAAGCACAGTCAATTAGTCCATGCTGAGCATACTCTGACACTGTTTCGATTGCTGTGGGCACCTGAACAAGCTCAGAAATCATTTTACTATCTTTACTGTCTTGCAGATGAATATTTACTGCAGTATAAATATTTTCTTTGACTCTCCCAGCATTGGCCTCTGCTCTGCCATTGTGAGGATTTGTTCTTTTATCCCCCTGCAAATGTTTCTTTATTATCTGTCTTTCACTTTTTTTTGTTTGTTTTTTGAGTGAGTGAGTGAGATGGCTGAGGTGTGAATTTCAGTGGGGAGAGTGCTTAATTTTATTTTTCAATGATATTCCTGTTGAACATCTTTAGCATGTATAAGCTATCACTGTCCAAAATAAGCCGTTTCTGAAAATCCAAAGATTTGATTGGAATGCAATTGCTTCAACCTCAGTCTCATAGTCTGAAGACTGGAGAGAATGAAGGTAAAGGAGAGGGWGAAGGAAGTGAAAATAAGTGGAGCTGAAGATCTGCATTTATCTCACAGTCTGAAATTATTGGTTATAATCTATGTTCATACCTTTATGTCCCATTGAAAGTATCATGTGCTAAACTTTAAACTTGTCCTGAAATTTTTGTTTTTGGGGATAGTATAGATTCTACAGATCTGCTCATTTTGCTTTGATACTGGCTGCTTCATACTATCTTTAACCTCTTTCATCTCCTAGGATCCCACAGTACTCGAGCACTCTGCAAAACACAGTGGTAATGTTTGTGTCCATGACATGGTCAGGCTTGCTTTGGATGGACTTGAGGTTTTGCAACATTAATTTTATTCCTGCCCCAGATGCAGAAATACTATATTGAGCCATCTGCAGCTTGCATTTCCCTCTCAACATGCCTTCACAGAATCGAGAAATGTATGTATGTGGGCTTGATGTCTGGGAACACTGCGAAGTGCATGTAACCTCACATAATACATCACCATGTAGCTGGTGCTTCAGAAAATCTTGAAGCTAATCCAAAATGGCCAATTTACTTCAAATCCATAGCTGGAAAGTAGTGCGATAAAGGAATTTTCCGATTTTATTCCTTGGTGAGTGACGTAACCAACTGAAAAAAGTATATAATTTAATTCAGCTGGGGCACAGTATATAGTAAGACCGTGAATTAGTCATTTCCCAAGATCTGCCTTTGAACACTGAACACTTATTGCCTTTTTTTTTTTCTTTTTTTAATCTGGATGCAACTAATGATCTTACTCCGTGTGATGTTTGCTGATGATCGGCCTGGGTGTATGGTGGAGTAAGGAGAAATGAACTGAATGTTGCAGAGGTTTAGAAAGCAAGTGTGCTTTCTCCAGGATTCTACCCTTTCTTACAGTGACAATTCTTGTTTTTACAAGTGCTTGTGCAAACAAAATTTTGTTTGATCTAATGGTTGTAAGCACAAAAAGAATCAGGAAGGACTTTTATCTAAATGTCATTTCTCACCAATGTAGGTGTTTGGTCTGCATGTTGTCACATTAATAATGGTCTCATAGCAACTGTTTCTTGTCTATCTTGAAATTAATGCTTTTCTGTGTTATTGTAGAATTGAGAATTATTATCTTGACTATTGAATGTTGCAACTCTTCTTTTCTTTCCTAGAAATTAGCTGACTGGTGAGATAAGTCCATTAATTGATAAGAAAATGGCACTTTAAGAAAGACTTGTTTTACAAGTATTAGTTTTCCTTTTTAATGTTCTTGAAGAAGTTTTCTTCTTGTGAAGGATTTATCTCCATTTTGCTAATAGTAGACTTATGTGGTCATTTGGAGCTCAAATATCTAAAACTATTAAGTACTTGGTTTATTTATTCCTCTACTGTCCTAGAAAGAAATCTATGCAAGGGATTGAATATTCTAATTCATAGTTATCTCAATCACCAATCTTGTCSTGGATATCCAGGAAATCACTGCTCTCTGTGCTCTCTCCTCTGCTGAATGAGAGGATTACATAGGTCAGGAAGGAGTTTCTAACAAAGTTTTCCTCAGATTTGGAATTCATTCCTTTTAGCTCTTCTAGGAGAGTCTGCTAACCTTCTAGGCATTCTGCAAAACCCATCTATGCTCCCTTCACCATGACTGCTGAGAAGGGAGTGGGAGGAGATGGCTTTGCCTATAGGCAGCCTTCTGCTTATTTTGTTACTTTAATTGATGGGACAGATTTCCTTCAGCTCAGGATGGGTGCCTCTCATTACATTTCAGAAATAGGAAGAAAATAAATAAAAGGAGCATTTTTGAGAGTGGAACTCAGGAATGAGTCATGAGAAAAAAATATGATTTATGGCACATATCATTTGAAGCTCAGATGTTTTGTATGAATATTTACAGTCACTGGGCTACATAAGCTGTGTTTTATTACAGCCTTCCTTGAGACCTTGGTTCTTCCTACTGGTTGTCATGGCTGCTTGTGAATGCTGGGCCATAACTACTAGTTTGTTGTTATAGGGTAACTAATGAGTTCTACGCTGATTGGCTTTAATAGTCTCTCATTTAACACCAAGCTGCACACACCAGTTTTCATTTTAATAAAAAGTGCAATGAAGCATTTGCTTTGGAATTGAAAATATAAATGTGGAATTGTACTGGTTTCGCAAAGAAATACATTGGAAGCAGAACAAAGGCGGATTCAATTCTGCACCTCAAACTCCACAAATATAAAAACAGTTGGCAACTTAGCCTGATTCATTGTCTGACCATATATAATACCTCAATTTTGGGGGAGAAACTAACTTTCATCTGTAGCTTTCCACACCAAGCAGTTAAGAAATATGAAAGAGCCCTTGATGAACAGTTGGAGTCTATTTTGCCTGAAACAGTCAGCGCAAGCTCTGTTCTCACAGTGCCACATTGCCCTAGTGGTAATTAGGAAGCACTGAGGTTTTGGACAGCTGAATGGTGAGTCAATGAGGAGAGGAGGTACCTGCAATAGGACTGTGTGAATATATTGTTCCCCTGGATGGCACTCAAGACCCTATGGTACATATATTTCTGTGAAAGTATGCAGTGCCCTTGTCTCCTTCAGGGCCTTGGGCCTGAACCCACTTTTCCCAGGTCAGTGCCAAAAGCAGTGTCCTTTGCAATGCCTGTGCCCCTCTTGGGTCTTCCTCATTTCTGGGGCCTCTCCCAACTCTCCCACCTTCTCCGTTCCAGACATGGTAGCTATTGCCTGCCATGTTGGACACAGGAATAGTCATATATTATTTACACTTACTGTCACTGAACTCCTCTGTACTGCCTTATAGCTGTATAAGCCACACAGCTATAACAGAGCTCGAATAGATTTTTTAAAGCAGGAATGGAGAGGGGTTGACAGAGATGCCCCTTTCTCTATTGGTAAGACTGGTGAATTTCATGCTGACACAAGCTGTGGACAGTATGAAGGTCTTTCTGACTTTTGGGAGGCCACATCTAGCTTGCAAAGTGTGTAGAAAGGCATGCTCCAAGCCTTAAACCCAGCGCTGCTACAGTGGTGGAAGGTGCAACATTTGAACTTGTTTCTTAACTCCTGGGAGGAAAGAAGATATAAGCAGTGTGTTCCTGCGGATACAGAAATTGCCCTTTTCAAAAACTTGGAAGGTGAGGAAGCATATGTAAGTTTTGACCTTTCAATTTAAGCTGGTGTCTTGTTAGCAGCTTGTTATGTTCCTGCTGGCTGGTGTGTCCAGCTGCTGTTAGGTTGGTACTAGCTGGCAGCAGTGGAGTGAGAGCTGATGACATATTAGAGATCCCTGCTGCGGAAATCTGCTTATTCCCGTCACTACTCTACTGGCAGCTGGAGGCTAGGGATGGCCAGTGCCTCCTGTGTCAGTCAGGGTCTCTCTGCCATCCTGTAGCCCTTGTTATGCATCACCTCATCCACTGTGACTCACATACTACTATCGCTTTTTTTTTTTTTTTTTTTTTTTCTGCCCTATATCTCCTTTTGCATTTTATTTATCCCGTGTGCATATAACTATGTTTGGTTCTCCCTGTCATGTTTGTTCAGTTCTGGTGAAAGATGCTGTGTTAGTAACCCTGTAACCCCAGCTAGTAACTGCTTACTCTTCTCCCCTGTCATGCAGTGAGTAGGTATAGCCCACAGGGTGGTAGAGGGGATAATATGTTTGCTGTGTCCTGGCACAGTGTTGATTTCCTCTTGTTCATCTTCTTGACTCTGACCCCTACATTCCTGGAGAGCATTGGCAAGTGTGCAGGATGCTGAGGACACGTTTGCAGGCATTAGACGAGGACTGCTAATGGCACTTAGCACAGAATGTCAAGGTCTATGTCTATCTGTCCTCCTTACTTTGTCCAGCCCCCTAAACCCAGTGCTTGGGTAGTGGGAGTGGGAGGCACAGCTTTTTCATCAAGGAAGAGTCTAAAATCCAACTCAGCTCACTAGTAAGAAACTGATGAGTCCTGACTTCTGAAAGGGAAAACATGATGGGGGAAAAGAAGAGAGCAGAAAGGCTGCCTGCTTTGTTCTTCAGTATTTCCCCCAGGATGCTTTGGTCTTGCAGGGTGAGGCTTTCTCTGAGAAGGCAGAGAGAAAGCACTTGCTCTGTGGGGACAGCAGAATTTTTAATTCTGTTTGTGGCTATGATAGAATAGTATAGTTCAAGTGGAGTGGTGGGTTCTAGGAAAGGGCTTTTCTCTTGATTAGAGGATAGAGCCTTTTCATAAAGATGATCAAAGTCTACTAGCTGAGAATGAATTTGGTACGCACCATCATTTTTGAGGTAGAAAAATGTCCACGTTCTGCTTCCAGCCCTCTGAGACATCTATTTCACAGCCAAGGCAAATTAGTGCTAATATTRTGTCAGCTTCACTTGCTGATGACAGTATGCTTTAACTTGTGCACTCAGGAAATCTCCCTACTGTTGATGAAAAGTGAGTCAAGCTCTTTTCTTTATGGTGTAGCTCAAGGAAAAAGTGGGAAACCACAAATGCAGGGTGGCCTATGGTTAGCGTTAGCTAGCGTTAACTAGCTCTGGTGACAAAACACAACTGCAGTCCTGTGGGCTATGAAGCATCCCAGGCAGTTTGATGACCTGCTTTCGCAGTATAGTAGACAGAGGATGTCAAATAGTCCTTTTCCTTCAGGGACTGACTTCTTGGAGCTGTGGGTATTTTCTGAACTTGCATGCTGTAAATCAATGGTTAACCATCTGGAGTTTTACCACGAGATCCTGTAAGGAATACATGCATATTTATTTTGATGGAAAGATTTTTCTCCTCAGTTTTAATGTTCTTACTATCTTTCAAGTTTTTAAAAATAGGAACAACTGCGTTGCTATGGCTCCCTGTGCAACTCTGGAGCAGTTTTCTTTTCTTTGATGCAGTTTCAGTTCAAAATGCAGTTCAATAAGGCACCAGGCTGGTATGCCGCCTAGTGGCTCCATCCCAGGGGTGTGTGGGGATGGCTGGGTCAGCATTTAGGATCTAAATACAAGATAAAGAAATACATGACTAAAGGAAAGAAAAAAAAATCAGGTGGCTTTTTTTTTTTTTTTTTTTGGAAGAGTCAAGACATTAATTTTGCTGTGTTGTGTGTTATATTCTGCTATTTTAAAACCATCCCTGGAGTTTAACTTTAGATGTGATACTGTTTTCCACCTTCTGTCCTATACCACTGTGCAATGTTCTTAAACCCTATAAAACATCTGGCATGTTCCACTCCAGAGGCACCTGCAATCCAGAGGTGGGTGAAGTGGTCTTTGCTGTATGTGCTTAGTCTAAGAAATCATTGCACACATTTAAAGCTAAGCTCATTGTTAAGTGTTTTGATGAATTGAGGCTTTGAGTACTATTGACTGGCTGCTGCTGCAAAAATTCTTTTTAGAATCATTGCTTTAAGGATGTTCTTGAGTCTGGTGTCCAAATTTTGGGGAAAAATGTGCATCTGCATATCTGTGGGACAGCTGAATACTCATCTCTAGTGGCCCAAACAACTGTCATTTCAAACACCTGTTATCTGTGAGGAATCCAGACCTCTGTATATAATTCATACCCCTCTCTCAGCCCATTTATGAATAGATATATATTATAAATGTTTTGTTTCATGTTGCAAAATTTATTTTCATTCTCGGTCTAAAGGCAAACATTTTGGAAAATCTGAGGAAAGAGCCTTATTACTCCAATTTTGAGTTATGAGAGTGTGAAATAAATACATTTGTTCTGCTTTCAAACAATTATTCAACAGTGTTTTTTGTGGGCATGGGCAAATAACTCAAAGCTAACTGCAGTTTCAAATTTCAAAGTTTGGTATGTAATGTTCAGCTTGATACTAGTCTTTTTTAGGTTACAAAAATTGATTTTGAAGTAAGTATAAACTTTTGATGGTGGCATACGTTAGCTTAATATAATATTTTTGCTTACACTCACTATATACTACATTTCTTGAAATATTTGAATGAAAAGTGAGCTGGAATTGTTAATATTTAGAAAGCTTAAAAGTGAATGAAATAGTGAAATAGAAACTAGAAATGGCAGAGACCTGTCAGTGTGTCCAATACGCTACCTTTTCTATCATTCCTCCAGCGAATTCTGTCCTAATTTAAGTAAATGTCCCTACTCAAGCCTGCAAGTATCTTAATTTAAAATGAATACGAAAATCTAACCATAGTGTGCTTGAGATGATCAATCAGATTGAATGCTGTCAGCCATTTCCGTATAATATTTGTTCTTTTCCACCCCTGTAGAGAGATTCCTGAGCTTGCTACATCACACTTAACAGGTCTCCACACCTGTCTTGATTGAGTAAAGATTGTAAAGTGATTAAAGCCTTTTTCTGAAGTAAGGTACCATGAAAATGCTTGAAAAACAGGCTGTGTGAACTTGATTGACCTAAGTTGCGCTTTGTAGGGATCTGAGAGATGGCAGCTAATCGGATGAAAAGTTCACCCACTGATGGCATAGCTAGCGTGGAAGATTGCTGCCACATTCAGCTGAAAACCAGTGTATATCTGTGGCCTGGCACTGGTTGAAAGCATACAAATGCTGACTTAACACTGTTTTGTTTTGTTTTCCTTTATTTTTGAAGCAGTATTAAAACGAGATGGAAATGAGTTTTCAGTGTCAAAACATCCAGCGTTCTTCACTGTATTATTAGTGTCACAAATGAAATCATTTTTCAGCAAGATGGCTACCTCCAGTAGCAGTGTCAGCATCTTACATTTATTTATGACAGGCTATAGTATCTTTATCTGCAATTCCAAAACACTTCATGAAGTCGAAAAGCACTGCTTAATTCATCACTAAAACTCACCTGAGGGGTGAAATAGTGCAACTGTTTAACAGCACCCAGTCAGTACAAAGCAGAGATGAACACCACATCTTGCTAGAGCTGCAAGAAAAATTTCAGCTAGCAGAATATAATTGCTAGAGGTGGATTTTGGCCAGGACATTAAGGCTGTTTTAATAAGCACAAGAGATTACCGGCTATGCTGACATGCTTCTCATATGTGTGTGCAGTGCTGCCAAACATGGCTCCAGAAGTGGTTTCAGGAAGGAGTCTGGAAGCTTTTCCAGCATTCAGATTCCATCAGATGAGATGTGCTTTGAAAGACCTCCTCTATCATGAGTTGCAGGCWTTGTTTGGACAGATGTATCCAGATTCTTCACTGATTGTTTTCCTCAAAAGCTTTGGGTAGAGTGAGATAATCAGTGAGTCTGCTGTGACCCTGCACCGGGTGTAGTCAGTGATAACTAGAACCAGGTGGAGAGCAAAAGGGTTGAGTGTAATGAAATTCTGGGAAGCCACAGGGTAACAGATGCTGTAAAATCAGAGATGATAACTCTTTTCGTCTTGAAAAATAATATGACATTGTCAGAAAAAGCTCTTTAAATGACAGGAGGTACCTCAAGCATGAACTACTGCAAGCAGCAGTCTTGAAGATGCCAACTCTGCACTGCTGCACCTAAGTGCTAACATATGATATAGTGAGAACTCAGAAGAGTACTTGCTGCTGCTTAAGCCATGAAAAAAATGCTTTTCAGCATCACCAAGGGACTGTGCAGACTTTGAGGTGCAAAGTGTAGATGCTTACAACCTCAGAATATATCTGAAGATCTAGCAACTGCTCTTCAGTATGCGTTATATGTAGTTTCATCAAATAGCTGCCCTGGAGACAGCATGTGAAGTTGAGCTCTCCATCCCCTTGGCTTGCCCAGTTTCAGGAGATGCAGTACTACCATTTTTTCAGGGTTTCTGCTCTTCTGCTGCTCCTGTCCTCTTGCTCTTCTCAGCTTCCTTTTCTGTTCTTGCAGGCATGGTGTTGAGATGACTTGGGACAGGGGTGCCTCTACTTGYGAAGCTATTTTGGTATGAATTTAACTGTGAGAAGGAGGAGGTCTTGTCCTTTGCCAATGTGAAACTACTAGTGAGATAAGTATCCCAGAGAAGGTGCCAACTCACAGTTTCTCTGGTTGCTGTGGAAAGATGTTAGTTCTGGGAAAGGCTCCAGTTTGACTGGCTAGAGCAAGTTTGATTAAAACAAATTAGTGATTTGTATTTATTTCTCCAAGCAATTTTTCATGGAAAGCTCAAGTTTGAATTGATGAAGGTGCAAGCTTAGTAACGCTGTGAAATTGATTTGGGATAGTTTATTATAGTTCTGTGAAACTGCTTAACAAGAAAGTTTGGCAGAGAGAGGGAAGTGAACTAGAAAAGCATGGCACTGTCAACAGTGGGTGGCACTGATAGTACCCTACAAGCCAGCACACTATATTTATTCATTCAGGAGGTAGAGATAGCACCAGGAGAGTGGAGTATCAGCTCAAGCACCTGAGTAAGAGGTATGCACCACTTTCTGTTTGTGATCAGATTGGTCTACACTGTGATTCAGGTGGCCCCTTCCCTTCCTTTTTCCCATCCATTTCTAAACCCTCACAAAATCTGGACAAGGGATCCTACGCCTCTGTGCTCAGCTGCACCACTTCTGACACCTTCATCACCGACATCATTTTTCAGGAGAAAGGTATGAACACAGAAAGACAGATGAATGTGAAGATGAGGTGCAGAAGGAGGAGCACTTGGGGAAATAAAGCCACATTGGTCCTGTTTATACAGCCCTCACTGTGAAGGTAACACAGGCTATTCCTGATGTCTCCTGAATTGGCATGCAGCTCTTTCCATCAAGTGGGTGGGCTGGAGATGGCACTGACCTTTATTTTTCTGCATGATCTGTAGTCTACCTTTTCAGTTGCTACAAATTAGAGCAGCAGCACTGAAAGTTCTTGTGACTGTTGCTATACCTATTCTATTAAATCTGGACAATGAGGAATCCCATCTCAGTAACTTCCTACACCCTTTTGTCATTGCCTGAGGAGAAGTCAAGGGAAAAAAAAGCCATGTACATTTGCTGTATTATGATGGAAGCTCATCCTGGAAGCTTTTTAAAGCCATAGGAGAAGAAGAAAAAAAAAAATATGTGAAGGCATATAAGCATCTCATTTGGAGGTGGTTGAATGAGAAATGATCCTCRGTCTTTCTTGCCTCACCACACGAGAAAGTGCTATGGAAAGGAGCTGCAGGACTGGTAAAGGACATAAACAAGCAGCACAGGGACAACAGCATTCAGATAATATTTAGGTCTGAATTGAGTGCTGCAGAAAGCAGTGAGCCCTCAGCACTCCATGTGGTGCAGTTGTACAAGTAAAGCAGTGCTGTAAAGAGTTGCCTGGGAGGCTGTTTGCTAGCACCTATGGCAAGGAATTTGGCCTGGGAGAAGGGATAAGGGAGAGCTGCACATTGATATGAGTGTGGGTGGGAGAGCTGCACATTGATATGAGTGTGGGTAACATTCAAGTACTGTTAGGAATTGATGTAACAAATTCTATGGTGGCCCTTGCTGGTAGGACTATGAAAGATGATGATAAACTGAAGAAGGTCTTGCTTCTAGGAAAGGCTCTCAAGGAGCATGTCACACTTACTATGGCAAAAAGCTTGCTTTTCTAGTCAGGTTGTCAATTGTCTTGGTTTTGCAGTGTTTCCTCATTAAAGATGCTGTTTTCTCTTGTTCTTTCTTTGTGCCAGGATTTTTTCAGGAATTTTTTTATTCCTCTTGCCTTCTTAGCCAGCATGGGAGTGGCAGTGGGTGCTACAGTGATTTTAAAATACGTACTTCTGCAGTGTATCTGCCAAGGATGTTAGTAGTGGGTAGTCAAACAAGGAACAAATGATTGAACAACTGCTTAGATTCTTGAACTCACTGGCAATTTTGTGACTTCCTCCTCAACCCACTGATCCTAATGGGCTTCCCACTGTTTGCCTGAGAGAGCACTGAGTGGGGTTGCGAGTGGGACTCTTGTGTGCCTGCCAGGCCAACAGTAGTCTTTGCAAATTGATTTTTTTTTTCTTTTTYAATATAATTTTGGGGCAGTCTTGCAGAACTACATTGAAGGAGAGAATAGAAGGGTTGCGTGGGATGCAGTAATCCATAAAGCTAAGCTCTAAATTTGTGCACTCAATGCTCATGGTGATTTGCAATCAGGGATGAATCCACTGTCCTTGTTATCAGACAGGTCCCCTTTGTGTGTCTGTTACTCCCATGTGGCCCTCCATTCCTCCATCTATCTCATTCTTTTTTTAATAGGTGATTCTCTTTTACGGAAAAAAAAAATCCTGTTTTAAAATAGAAGAAACACTCCATTTTCTTCACCTCTATTCTTTATTTCATCTATTCTTTCCATGGAAGTGTCTGAAGTAGCACAAGTTCTTGAGAAATATGTTTTTTTTCTTCTCTCTTCCTTTGTGCTTTACCTCTGTGTCCCTTCTTCATTATATCTTCCTTTTGTTATTTTTTTCTGCCTGCTTCATATCTGTGTTTCTCCCCATCTCTCAACCCTTCTTCAAGGCTCTTTCTTCATTAATATGTTAATTTCTAGCCCAGGAATGCTTCTTGCAGTTCACTGTTCACCAGAGAGCTCCACAAAGAAGAAAGCCAGGAGAGTGAAAGGAAGGGAGAGGGAGAATTAAGAATACGAAGAAGGAAAGTAACTTACAGCAGAGCAGGACAAAGGATGTAAGTGAAGGGGGGATCATTCTCTGACTGTGTGATGATCCCAAGGAGAAGAGGATAGTCCACAGGTCTGCTTTGAACTGAGTTGATCTTTCTGTATTATTTTGATCTTTTCACCTTTTGAAAAATATTCTTATTGGAAATAAAAAAAATCAAAATTAAAAAAGAAGCCCTGAACTCTTCTTATTTTGGAACTAACCTCTTTCTAGGGGGCAATTTCCAAATTATTTATGTTCTGTATGCATATTTATTGATGTATCAACCCCCTGTTCCCACCTAATCATTTCAGGCTAGAAAAATCAGGTCAATTCCAGCCATTAATCATATTGATGGGAAATTCCTAGTCAGTGCTAAGGAACAGGGTCTCAGGGCTGTCTGTATAGTCCCAGCTAGCAGCATAGAATTAACTTAGTAGGAAAGAACAAAAATATGGGGTGTGAGACAGCAGGAACATCTTAATAAAGGTATGGAGATTGTGACTGAGAACTAAGCAGACCTCTCAGGCAGCCTTAGAGACCACCAAAGGCTTGGAAATATTTTCCTTTAGTCTTTTCTTTGTGAATAGTATCAGCATGTAAGAATARCACCACCAGACCAGGTCTGAAAGACTAGTAGGTCATTGAGAATTCTTCTCTTCCAGTGTTATCATCTGAAGAAATTTGGAGTTGACTAAACACAGAAGAGGTATCAGTGCTGGGCCCAGTGCTGTTCAACTTGTTTATCAATGACCTGGACGAGGGCACGGAATGCACCCYGAGCAAGTTTGCAGATGACACCAAGCTGGGTGGAGTGGCCGACACTCTGGAGGGCTGTGCTGCCATCCAGAGGGCCCTGGATAGGCTGGAGAGTTGGGCAGAGAGGAACCTCATGAGGTTCAATAAGGACAAGTGCAGGGTCCTGCACCTGGGGAGGAATAACC
>NW_020455484.1:562562-587627 GCF_003342845.1 Nothoprocta perdicaria
GAGGTCTTCAAAACCCGCCTGGATGCCACCCTGTGCCACATGCTGTAGGTGTGCCTGCTTGAGCAGGAAGGTTGGACTAGATGATCTGTAGAGGTCCCTTCCAACCTTAAATATTCTGTGAATCTGTGAATCTGTCTCAGGAGCTTTTTGRTCCTGAGGATTTGATCATGGTTGGCATGAACATGTTGCATGCCTCCTTGCATGAGGTTTTGAGTATGCTTTGCATCTTGTCTGAAATAGAGAGAACAAAATCATTCCAGAATTTCTCTGAAGGGATTTTTGTCCTGGAGGAGGTAACCAGAGATTTTGTCCTCTTCAGCTTAAAAGCAAGGGATGTTCAGCTGCTGTCTGAGTAAGAAGTAAGAAGATACAGATAAAGACTTTGAGATCACAGAACCTGGATAGCAGTGAAGATGTTAGAAATTCTGGATTTGGAAAAAGCCTGAATTCCGCAACTGGAGACAGAGGGGACAAACCAAGGATTTTCCTTCTGCCTTCTACCAGAGTTATTGGGTAGTGGGTAGCAAGGGGACAGATGGTGGGGAAAAGTGCCTCCATATCATGAAACAGAACTGGGGAGGAGAAACTGCAGAAAGGCAGTGCTCGTATTGCCGCAGTGCTATTCTGAAACAAGGGAACCCTCACATTTGCTGCTTCATCTCTAATACAGTGAGACCTCTGCCTGTGCTTGGAATCCTATAATCACAAATGCCCAAGCAAATTAACAGTGCTGCAATGGAAGACAGCATGGGGGAGCTAATGTTGAAGGGTGGGTGGCTAGAGGTGAGAAATCGGGTCTGAAGAAACGCATGTGGTGAAGAAGGAAGAAAGAAAAAGTCACTAATCTCATACTGTTACTGTCTCTAATACAGTGCTGCAAAACTGGTATAAGCTGGAAGCAAAATAACTGGGTAGGAAAACTCAGGGGGACTGCTACAATGTTCTGTGAAGTCCAAGGCCCTTGAGCCAAGAGCCTTTTATATTTTATGCACATGCAACTGTGTCAGATGAATATTGTTTAGGTTGTAAAGGCAAAGCACTTCAAAGGGAAGAAAATGCCAGAATTAAGGTTATAATCTTAATTTAGCACTCTTGTTYCCATACATTATAGAGGGATGATTTCAGAACTGCATACTCTCTTTTAACACAAGACTCCTGCTTGCTTCCATATTCAGGATACATTTCCTGACAGAGGAGTGATTCAGTATTTTGTTTTCTTTTTCCTGTTTAATATATAGACTTAAGCTTTGTATTGTACCTGCTTTAACAGGCTACCGAGAATAAAGATTTCTCTATCACAAGGTGTTATCTGTGGCAAACCTTAGTATAGTATCTCCGAACAACATGAAATTCATGGATTTTTCATCCTATTCCTGTGAGATGAGAGGATGCAAACTGCTTAATGTAAACCCATTGTATAGGTAGAGAGCTGAAGAACAGCAAGATTAAGGTAAAAGTGTCGATTAATTTTTCATGGCCCACCTGAGACACCTAGAATCTTGTTATTTAAAATACCGATCATTATGGAATGCTTTCTGTGTTCAAAGCAAATTTCTCTTTCTCTTCAGGTCAGCAATTCCTCACATTACCTCCAGCATCTTAACTTGAACTGGGCAACATTCTTGACTGAAATATTTTTTAACATGATATTTAAGATTTGATGACATGCAAATATATGGGACATGTATTTGTATATTGATTGTTTTGCAGAAATGTTTTGCAAGGGATAATGGGTACAAATTGAAACACAGGAAGTTTGATCTTCTTATGAGGAAGAACTTGACTGTGAGGGTGACAGAGCCCTGGCACAGGCTGCCCAGAGAGGTTGTGGAGTCTCCTTCTTTGGAAATCTTCCAAACCCACCTGGATGTGACCCTGTGCCACATGCTGTAGGTGTCCCTGCTTGAGCAGGAGGGTTGGACTAGATGATCTCCAGAGGTGTCTTTCAACATCAGCCATTCTGTGATTATGTGTTTCTGTGATATCAAGTACTGCCAAGGAGAAATATAGCCTCCAGAATGTTTCCTTTTTTATTTTAATTTGATTTTTTCCATGTGTTCTAAATGAATAAAATTCTCATTCAAATTAGTTAATATTTCAGTATATTTCACAGATTCACAGATTCACAGAATATTTAAGGTTGGAAGGTACCTCTRCAGATCATCTAGTCCAACCTTCCTGCTCAAGCAGGCACACCTACAGCATGTGGCACAGGGTGGCATCCAGGCGGGTTTTGAAGACCTCCAGAGTAGGAGACTCCACAACCTCCCTGGGCAGCCTGTTCCACTGCTCTGTCACCCTAACAGGAAAGAAGTTGCTCCTCACCTGGAGACGGAACTTCTTGTGTTTCAGCTTGTGGCCATTACCCCTCGTCCTATCGCTGGCCACCAGTGAGAACAGCTTGTTCCCTTCCTCCCTGCATTCTCCCTTCCTGAACTTATACATATTAATCATATCCCCTCTGAGCCTTCTCTTCTCCAGAGCAAACAGGCCCAGCTCACTCAGCCTCTCTTCCTTTTATGGAAAGCATTTCTTCCTTTTATGTGGAAAAAAATGTTCAAAATTATTCCGAATCAAAAGAGAGTGAACTATTATAGTGGAACTGTGTGTTTTGTTTCAACAAAGTCAAAACTTCATACTTATTGATTTGCCAAAAATTGGGGGTTTGGTTTATATCAAAGCAGTACTTATCATGTTTGGAATGCAATCAGACCGAAAAGTGATGCAAAAGGTTGCCCAGATTTTACCAAGAAACCAAAAAATGAGGTGCACAAATTTAGTGATTGCTTGCAAAGAATATGTTTTAAGAAATTTTACTGGCATCACTGTGAGCCTGATTGCCAAAGTATCCAGGTCTCCAGTGCAGCATTCAAGCAGCTTTCAAACCATGTGATTGTCCTGTTTATTACAACCATTTTCGGCATTTCTCTTGTCTACTGCCCACTTTTTCAAATACCTAAGTTTGAATCCCTGTTCAATCCATCTGGTACACTGAATGAGACAGAGCTCCTGTAAGAAAAATAGTAGCTGATTATATCATTCCAAACTGACTTGTGGTGGTTATGTAAATGGACTGCAATCAAATTGCTTGATCAACTTTACTTCTGACATTTTCCCGTTTCAGAGTGTTTGACTTTTTTTTTATGACTATTTTTTCAGTGTGGATTCTATTGTRTAGTTTATTACATTTTTCAAAATTGTGAAAGAAATTCTGAGAAATTGGTCATGTGGCATCATACAGATGTAGCCAGACTGGATGTTTGCTAACCCTACCTGGTCAGCTGCTTCTTGAACCAACAGAAACAGGATGCAGTAGCACTGGGGAATGTCATTCTGTACATTTGTCAGTTCCTAATGGGGTTATGACAGTTCTGTGTTAGTCTACAGGGAAGTGTGAGAGTTAGGAATCTGGGATTGCAGGTGCTGGTAGAGTACATAGTTTGGTGGCCCCAGGTTTTTCTGCCATTTCTCTTCATCAGTGACTTCTACTTTATTATATCTTCCAATCTGCCTTATTTCTTCTGAATCCATGTCCCAGACTGGATCTTACCTATCAAGCTTAGGAYTTATCTCACAGGCTTTTCATCTAACCTATAGTCCTTATCTCCAGAAAATTCTAGCTCCACTTCTGGACTCTATGCCTCTTGCTTTCATATATTTCCACTTATCTCACATTCTGGCACSCTGGCACATCTGTCTTCCCCTGCCCTCTGCCCCTGCAAGTCCCAGACTCTTTACCCAAACAGATCTCACCAGCTGTGCTGCACATTCCAGTTATTGCTTCTGCCACATTTATTCTTTTCTCGGTGCGCTGATTCAGTGTGACCTGATCCTCTTTCTAACTCTTACTCTCTACTTTTAAATGAATCTCTTCCAATGATCTGTGTCCTGGGAGGAGAACGGAACAGGGAGGACTGAAAATTCAAGAGATAGAGTCATCCTTCTCCTGCTTCCTCATCCAAATGTAGACCCATCCTGAGTTCATTTGTGGAGAAAGTCCCTTGGCTTAGAAAAGCCCATTTGGGAGAGAATCCTTGAGAAGTTTTTCACCGGAAACCTCTATTAAGACTCTGTTGAACAAGTGTAARTTGCAGTTTTTCCAAAGGCTTACCACCTGTTTAGGTTTTCACAAGTATGGCAAAAAACTGTGTGACATGAAAGGAAAACTCCTTTCCTTTCTCATCAAAATTCAAGTCCTTTGAAAGCAGTGTGTGTACTGCAGCTTTTTAAAAAGGTCACTATTTTATCTTAAGATGGGTGAAACATCTTCTTTCCTCCAGCCTGTTCTTGGAAAAGATTGTGCCACTTTTACTTCCCCTCAAATGTGAAGCCAGGGTAAACAWCTGATATGGGAAGAGAGGAAACTGGTAGGAGGATGTTAGGACAGGAGGCAGGGGGCAGCATGAAGAGATGATGGTAGCAGCTGCAGCCATGCAACTTTCACCTGTGTTTGCTGGCTTCCCAAGGCATTTCTTGCAGGTCATGGGAGGTCTGCTCATTGGCTGAACATGTCCTTGCACATGAGCGTTCAAAGCTGGGGGCTCAGTCAGCTAGGAGAGAAATAATTTGTTTTATATAATCTTGAATTAAAAACAAGGTTTCTTAAAAAGTGTCTACTCCAGGCTTTCAACACCTTTAATACTCACTTAAAAACACGTGTCACACAATGAAAGAAAATCAGTGCCAGTTCCTAGCGTGGAACTAAAACCGACCAACAGAGCAATTAGAACAAACAAGCAAAAGAATGGAAAAAACCCCAATTCTCCACAAACCATCTTTCTCTTTCTCCTCCTTTTCTCCCTCCCTGTTTCTTCAGCCATGGCTGTCCAGCTGCAGGGCTGTTATTCTGTAAACTTGCCTTCAGCAAACTGCTTTAACTCATGCAATTCACAAATCATCCCCACACATGCGAAATGTTGGTGATAAATAAAGAGAGACAGGGTTTTTTTTCTCACTATATAAAATTTGTAGGAATGCAATGGAATGGTTACAGATTAAACTGAATAATATGGCTATGAGTTATAAGAGTGACAGATTGGAAGAGGGGATTAATTTGCATTTCTAACGATGAGAGAGATCATTGATTTTCTTCAACTGGACAGGCAGCCTCTGCTCTTCAGAGAAAGAAAACTTAATGGGAAGTATCACTTCTGTGGACTCAAGTAAATATTTTCTGATCAGAAATAGAATTTCAGAAACAGAAACCCTGGGTGTCTGAGGAATGGGACCACACCATAGTCATTGACAAAATATTGCTACTCACTAAGTGACGTAATGGCACTTGTGAGATAAACCTGGTGGTCTCAGCCTGATTCAGAGCTGATATGGTCTCTCTCTTGAGCAAGATGCCTTCTCAGATGCTATGTGTTGTCCATACAGAAGGTGCAAGGCTTTGACGAGGACTGAATTTCCAYTGCATGTAAGTAATCCTTTCTGGACAGCTTTCAGCACACAAGAGGTCACCTGTGGAGAGAACTTCCCCAGCTACTGCCCCCTTTATCTCCAGGGTGATGATGTTGCTTCCTTGCATGAACCTGAAATATACTGATTAAAGATAAAAAAAAAATAAATAAATAAATAAAAAAAAAAAAAAGAAGAAGAAGAAACAAGAAAAATATCAGCATCTCAAATGATGTGCAAGAGGGATGGTGCCTGTGGCATTGCATGTATTCAATTTCAGTATGCTGTATTTACTTCTGTTTCCCCTCTCTGAAAATAGAACCTTCAGGCACTTTGCTAAATGGATTGAAAGGTTTGTCTGGTTTTAATGATGCTTCTGTAAGTGCCTCTGTGTTACTCCTCTACTCAAATACTTCTGAAACATTTTGCAATGCCTCTCAGTAAATCAGAACATTATGGACACCTTAGTATTTAGCAGGTAGGCAATGTTCTGTTCTGGGACTTCTTCAAAAGGAGTGACTGGCTTAATAAGCTAATGTTTTCTAGGAAATGGTATCCTAATCTGGGAGAATATGGGAACAATCTGCAGATTAATTAAGATGTGTCTACTATACTGACATGAATAACTATCTTGATCACATGAATTGGAAGTATGGCTTCTTTCTCAGATGAGATCCCTTACGGATATCAAATCTATTTGCCCTGTGATGTACAATTCCCTGCATACTTTTACAGCAGATCCTCCTTAGTGGAGACAGAGTCAAGCTCTACCCCTGATTATCATAGTATAAATTCAGAATACTGGAGTGTCTACATAGGGAAGACTGTGCAGAAGAATGGCAGCAAAGGAAAACTGACTGAAGTCACTACAGGTTTACATCTGCACAGCAGAGATAAGATTGGGCTCTGTGATTTTAGCAGTGGCAAGGGGAAATCAGTGAGCAGGCATAAGTGAAAAAATATAGTTCTGGTGCCTGGTTTCTCAGCATGACAGTCACAAACCAATGCCCAGGGAAAAAAGTCTGAGAAGACTTTGTTGCTTACATTCCGAGTGGCCTGGGCTACATCCCAGTGGAGCGGAATGGAAGACACTGGAGCAGAAAAGATTGATTTGGTCCCACTTAGTAATATTATTTATTGAAAAATAAAATGCAGGATTTGTGGAGGAAAACTCACTGTAGAGTGGCATATGTATTAAATTATCAGTTGGCTACATCTATTCCTAACAAGACTGGTAGCTGTGACTATACACTATATACTGGGCACTCAGGCTCCAGGTGCTGTTCAAACAGGTATTTAAGTATTTTCTATGATATGATATGAAATTAGTTCAGAAGAAGGGACTTCAGAAYTTGAATTCAGAATATATGATGACCTCAAATTTGTAGGACCTTGCCTGGAAGACCTTATTTGAAATTCTTGACTGTTGATAAGTAGGTAGTTCAGACTTAAGATTCTCTGCATTCTAATTTTACCTACAGGTCTCTCTGCAGGGTGAAAGGATAGTCTTGGTGAATGACTTAAGGAAGGCAATAGAGAAAGCAGAGGATGTGTAACAGAAGGTCTGTGAATAATGGCAGAATAGATCTAAACTGTAAATGGCACTGTATGCACAAGAGCATTTCCTGCCCTTGAGCTCTGAATAGTGTCTAAAGACACTTTTCATCTTACATACACCTCTTATCTAGTAACTAGTGTTTGAGCAGTAGCCTTTGGAAACAATGACTCCTCAGCTGAGACCAAATTCCTGGAGGACTCCCCCAGGACTGAAGTCCTACATGCACCCATCACCTGGTCTTCGGTCAAGTGAAAGATAGTGATGCAGATTCATTGCATCTATTATGTTTCTAACAGGTAACACATCTGGTAGTTTGCTAATATACTCGTCCCTCCTTCCCATCCCTGAGGTCCATCTGTAAACCAGCACAGTCAGTAACTGTAAACAAGCAAGGACTTGCAGAAGACAAAATTTTATAACAACTCAGGGCATGTTCTGTTGCAGTGTCACATGCTGTGATGTAACAAACGTGTGGTTAGAAAGAAAGCTGAGGTGCAAATTTGCAATGCTCCATCCTAGAGCTTAAAAAGATTCTTAAAGGCAGACACAATCAGGGTATGGATGGAGCTGAGTGGGAGAAGAAACATGCCTGGCCGACTCTAGCAATGGGGGGGCGCCTATTCTGGCATCAGGTGGGTGAGCATGTGGGTTGTAGTGAGAGGGTGGTGAATATGCATGACTGAATTATTAGTTTGTTATGCACGTGGCTGAGTCAGTGCAGGAGAGGAAGGTGGTCAGTGAGACAGATTTCTTCTGTTTCTCTGGTCATGGTGTGAAGAAAGTACTGAGATCAGTGCTTTGATAGGGCCATGAATCTAGTAGGACCCTCAAGAAGCAGTAGCTGAGCACTGAAACCCCTTTTTGAGCTCTCTGGGACACTACAGCACCCTGATACCCTCTGGGGCTTTGTGGACCAGTTTCCAGCTATTATGAATTACTGCAACGCAACAAATCCATTTACATCTGGGTAATAAAAAATATATGTTTCTCACCATCTTCCTTGTGTATCTCTCTCACTTTGCCACCCTTGCTACTTTGTCTTTGTTAGCTCTTGCTAGCTGTCACTTGAAGCTAAAATGGACTTTCTTGTTACCCCTTATTGATTCTCCCTTTCAAATGTGGTTAGCAGTGATCTTGGAGGCTAGGCCATATAATACAGTGTAAAGAGGCTGCATTGTGTCTTGCAGAGAGGGTAAGGTAGAGCGGGGCCGATTTGTGAGGAGAAGTACCTGGAAACTGAGGTATAAATCAATGAGAAAACTGTGGGGATATCTCTGACTGAGCAAGCTAGAACCAAAGTTCTTGCAGTCAGTATGTTGGCAACTGCTTCGGAGTGGAAACTGGGAACTGGCTGCTGTGCTTATCTGGAGAGCCCATTTCACCCCTTGACTTGCATGAGGCTGCTGTGCTGGAGCATGAGCCTTTGAGACTGTGCTGCYGTGTCTCTTGAAATGTAGAAGTTGTACTGTGAGAGAGACTCTGGTGCTGAAAGAAGGTGGGAAGGTAGGAAAGGGAGAGAGGAGATAGATGTGGATTTTCCCTCCCTGTGTTAATGCATATTTCCACAGGGACTGTAGATCCTCTCCGCTTTGCAGTGACTGGTTGTTGGCTTACTCTGGGGCTGGAAATGGGTGGCTCTGGGAAAGCTGTCCCCAGCTTTGGAGCTGCAGAGGGTGGTGATTTCTGGTCTAGGATTAGTCCAGCTGTAAGTCAGTCACTCCTCCCTGCAGAGCTCTTCTCTTTAGCCTATGCCTTAGAGATCACCTCCTCTCACCAGCTGTCGGAAAAGGGGTGTGTGTGTGTGTGTGCATATGTGCATGTGTGTAGAAAACATCCCAGACAATGGGGTTTCCTATTACCAAGAAACACGAGGGCAGGAAAACCAGCTGATATTAACCTTATGCAATTCCTTTTCTTTTACTGAATGGATATCACATGTCCTCCCTTCATTCCTCCTCCCCCTGGATTGCTGCACTGAGATTTACATCAGCCTCCTTAAAATAAGAAGTGCTCTCTTTTTAATCCCAAGCGAGTGCTGAGCCCTTCACTGCAGGGTTTACTCTTGCCTGAAGCACTCTTCTGAAATAGCAAGCTGTCTCTTCAGGTGTACTGCACAACCCCAGTGAGCCAGTGAGAGCTGGGGTACGCTGGGTCTGTGCATGGGGGTCCRCGGCTCCCCCAGCATGGCTCCTCAGATTCAACAGTATCATCAGTGACCAAGGGGAAGGAAAGAAGAGCAAACTCTCCAGGTCTGTTGTTATAGAAAATGCCTTCAGCTAGTCAGATGCCATACAGCTAATGAGTGACTCTAGAAGAACCTCACAAAACTCTGTGAATGGGCAAAAAGGGGAAAAACAGCTTCAACACGAGTAAATATAATGTATCTAGGAAAAAAAAAAATCTAAAACTTGCTTACACACTGATGACCTCTGAACTGGCTGTTACAGCTCAGGGGAAAAGTACTGAAGTCACTGGCAGCAGATCTCTGAAATTTTTGGCTTACTATGCACTAGTAAGAAAAATTGTTGATATTGTTAGGAAGGGCATGGAGAAAAAGGTGGGGGAATTATTTTGCTGCTGTATGAAACAGGGCAATCTTTGAAGCCAGTAGATTTGTTGAAAACAGGTGAAATGAAGTACTTCTTTCCACAGTACGTAACAGGGAACTTCTGGAGTTTGTTGTCCCAGAAAAATGTGAGGGTACCTGACATCAAAAGTCAAAAAGGACTTGATAAATTTGTGTGCAGTGAGGCCATATTATTAAAGGGAAAATGTACTTCTGCCATCCCTAGCTCAAGATCATAGTGGGCACAGTGGAGAAATGTCTCCTCATTGAGTGGCACAGAGCTGGGGATGCATCAAGGGTTGTATCCTTCCTCCAACTCGTCTACCAGGGCTGATGCATTTTTCAGGATGCTCTCAAGGCCTTGGGCTTCTTGACATACATTTATGAGTCCTTCTGAGTCCTTCTGCCAGGTCCATCTTTATTTTTAAGAGATGTTCTCTATGTTTTTTTCAACTCAGTATTAATTTCTTAACTTTCTTGCTGACCCTCCCACGCCTTCTTCAATAGCCAAAAAACTTCTTGAGGTTAAGATACAGGATATATAAAATGTAGGAAAGGAAAAAGGTTAAAAGAAAAAGATTAAAAAATACAATGTCTAATTAAAGCATGATTGTTGCTTTAAGTGAGTATTATGGCAGATAGCTTAAATCCCAGAAAGGATGAAGCAGAATAGGATTTGACTCAGCCATAATGCTGGACTGGATAGGAGCACTATGCATCAATCCTGCAAAAACAAGAAGCAGCTCATTTTGGCAATGATGAGAGAGTCACTGATGCTGTCGTAGGTCTGTTCCAGGATGGGAATCCTCTGTCACCATTGTCATGGATAATGATGAAACTGGTGTACAGGGCAGGGCTGCAAGGTGGAAAACAGACTGAAAACTACAGTCTGGCCATATGCATGCTGTTCACACTGGGACTCTTATCCCTCTATTTTCAGCTGTGCGAAGAAGGGAACTGCAGTTCCCTGTCCAATTTCACTGTCAGATTTCTGTCACCCTTATAGCTCTGCACCTGCGTCCTTTCAGCCATTGGTTCCTCTGCCTGCACCCAGGATACCTATTGGCAGATACTGTGTTCAGAGGCCCAAATAGGCACTCACTGAGGCTTCCTGCTTGGGCCTCCAAAAGCAAGGAGGWTCCCTTCAATTTCTGAAACATGGCTATGTAGTGGAACTGTTGGTCCTGAAGCGCTGAGCTAGAATGATCACAAGCTTAGGCCTTGCTTGTGAGATTGCCAGATTTCCAATGCATCTTAATGTTTATCTTGTTAAACTGGATCCAGAGTGTCTCTTTCCTGCAGTTTCTCATGTCTTCATCTTTCCCTTTCCACTAACAACGTTTTTTGCCATTCATGATTTTCTTTCTTCAGTTCCTTTTTGCTCTTTACTCTTCATACCTGAAAGCAGGGTTATTTAGTGTTTTTTGTTTGTTTGTTTGTTTGCTAGCTTCTATTTTTCTATTTGTTAGAGAAATTGGGAAGTCACATAGCATCTGCTCACCTTTATTGTTTGACCTCAGGGAGGGGATGAAAGACTCAATGTGTGAGTTTGTGCAGGTGTGTAAGGATGGGTGACTGCGGTGTGAAAGAATAGGTGGCAAGTTAGTTAGTGATTGTAGTTCAGTCTTTATTTCATCAGAAAGCAGAAGTGAAAAAGTGATCTAAGCTGGCCTTTCCTTAGGTGGAGGGTTGTACCAGATCACCTCTGGAGATCCCTTCCAATTTAAATTTCTCTATGACTCTAAAAGTCATTAGCTCTAGTGACATATTGATCCTGAGCTGCAGCATTTTTTGCTCATCTCCTAGCGTCTCCTATGTGATAYAGTGGAACTGAGTAGTATCTGAATCTTGTCTTCTAGGCACAGAAATACAATCAAGTATTTCTTCTTTCAGGGCCTAAACAAATCTTACCTTGTAGGAGAGCACAAAATTGCAATTTGAGAATCTTATCTATAGGATCGTTTTGCCGATCCAGGGTTGCAGTTCCAAATGGGGTCAATACATTTGCCTGTGGGAATGAATGCTTGCCAGGGGAGGTAAGTGCAATTTCAGCTAGAATTGGATCTATAAGTGATTTTTCCAGCACAGTTCGTTCCTTCTCCACCAGGATTAGTAGCAAAATGGTTCCCTTTGAGAACCTCTGTTGGCTGGATTCAGTCTTCCCAGCCTTTGAACTGTCCATGCTGGAGAGCAGCTCCCATCACACCACCTCATTTTCTTCTTAGAATTCTAGGTATTCTGGCATGTTTTTTTCCATGTCAGAACAAGCTGAAGGGAAATGGAGAGGTGAGGGTAGTGATAACAACATAAATATTCCTAATGATCTTATATTTTCTTCCCTTGACATTGTGATAACCAGTATGTCTTGGATTCTGGATTTCTATAAAGATTCTGAGAAGGATTTTTCAGGGATATCAGACAGTGTAATTTCTTTAGATGTTAAGAAAGAAGGGTCAAGAAGCCCTATTTTGAGTGACTAGCTACTTGATGTACCATGGAAATCTATCCTCTGGAGGCACTGCAGGCATAGCTAGGCACTGATGTCTCTTCTCAACTTCTTCTGTCAGAGCTGCCCCTGTCAGAGCTGCTCCAAATGGAGTGAACCTGGGATTGACAGATGACATTTACAACTTGAGAGGCCAGGGATGCTCAAAACAGTATTTCAGGGCCCACACCACTGATCTGCGTCCCTGTACAACCTTTGCTGTGTAACTTCCTCTAAATCACTGGCTGCTGGTCGTGATGGCAGCATCTGTGAGTGTAAAACTACAGCGTATTCAGGGATCTGGGAGCTATGAGGTCCCCTTCCTGGATTTCAGGCTTCCTCTACCCCTGCCCAACAGACCCTGAAGAAGCCTGTAGAGCTGCCACCCTGGTTTATGCTGTTTCCTAACACCCCTATCATCCATGGCTTTTTTGTAGTCAGCAGTGGCAGCATTTTTTGGAGTGGGCCAGTCTCCTCTCTCCAGCAGGAGCTATTGGAAGAGCTGACTGCAAACAGATTTTCACTGCCCCGATGTGGACTTATGTCAAACAGTGCTCAATGAGAGCTGACAAGCTGACAGACCCGATTCGTCAAAAGAAGATGGAGGGGGGTGAGGGGGTTGGAAGAGACTATTTCTTAAGCACGCCTTTGATAGGCAGAGAACAAATTTCACAGATGGACCAGCAGAGCTCCTGTAAGTGATACAAGCCCATATTTAATAGTCTCACAATTTCTATGAAGATTTGTGGATCAGAAGAGTTCAGTGCCATGCACAAAGTAGCCCATAAGCATCCATCTTCCAGGGCTAGGCTCTTGTTTGGTATTTTCTCTGACTGCTAACACTGGTGTCCAGTGTTAGTGAACAGAAGCTGATGTACATGGGCTGTCTGGCAGCCCCTGCTGAGCTCAGAAGTAGAAGTCCCTTTTAAGATCTCCATCCCATGTGTGGAAAGTGCTTGCTCAGGCCTTTCCTGGTCCCCACAAAGGGTTGGAAGGACTTGCACAGATCTCCTAGCTAATGAGCAAATATTTGGTATTGGTTTCTTTTGTTGGTTCATGGTTAGTTGTCTATGCGGTAAAGGGGTGAAGATTGTCACCTCTGGAGTCAAAGCTTTGTTGGAAAAGAGAACTTGTGCCCCTTTGGATTAGGATCAGGGTGTCACCGGAGATAGTGGGACAGAATTAAGGCAGAGAAGGAGCAATCAAAGCTTATTTCTGTCCATGAGCCATGGTACTTTGCCAGGCTCAGAATCAGACCCCATCTCACTGCCAACTGTGGCACATCACCTCCACTCATTCCCTTTATCCTTTATTATTTAGCTAATATAACTGGTGGTGAGGATGGTTTAGAAGTGGTCTAGTGGACTGGGCTTGATCCTATTCTCGGGAAAAGGGAACAATGACTTGGTGGACCAGTAGAGCTATGTTTGGACTCTCTGCCCATGATGTATTTTGCTTCTGTTTAAATAGCTCTGTAGCATGTCCATTATGGGCTGGCAGCCTTATTTCTTCTGTGCAGATGATTTAGGCAGATCAATGATTCCAGCATATGTAGGGTGCAGATTACTTTGGGATCCTTGGCTCTCAAAGATATGCAGGTATACAAAGTTATTGCTGCATTAAAAGTCAAGCTACTTCACTCCTTTAGTCTGGTCCTTTCGTTTAGTCTGATCCATGTTCCTTTTTCTGACAAAGTGGAAGCTGGCATCTCCTTTCTCTGTAACTGCCTGATATGCAGTCTTTCTCTTTTTCCCCACCCTCACAGTGGCCTGTCCTCATACTACTGATTCATTGTGCAATCAGATGGATGATAGCAGATGCTTCAGGAGAAGGGAACCTTCCTCCACAATTTGCTTAGCCAGTTGTGTGGTTGGAGTAGGAGTCAATTCCTTCCTGCCGTCTGCAGCCGTCTGTAGCCTGAAACAACTCATCCATCCCTTATCATCCTAGGGATACAACTATAAATACTAGCAAGGGTTCATAGAAGTTGCCAACCCTTTTTAAGTTCTTGTTCCAAAACCTGCCTTTAACAATTTCTTATGGCAGCAAAAGGCTTCTGTTCAAACATGCTATGCAAAGGGATGTAAATGGCTAATCATTCACTTCACCAAGTTCTTGCCCTTCAAGTGTTACAGAAGCAGGTTAGATGGAGGTATTAACTCACTTTCACAGTCTGTTTATTTTCCATTAGCAGAAAGTCCTCTAATTCTTCACTTGACTACAGCATGGTGATATCTCTCACATCTTAAGAGATATGTTGGGACAGTCTCTGTACCATGTGGGGTAGATACAGTCAAAAAGGACGTGGTTCTTTGCAAATAGGACCAGGCAACTTTTAATCAGACACAGCCCTCCTTCTTGCCTCTGCAATCATTTTTGCAGGGAAGTAACATTTCCATCTCAATTTCAGTGATTAGGCATGACATCCTCCTTTTACAGCATCTCTGGTGTGAAAGCAAATACATTTGTGTGCTCAAAATTAAACCAGAAAGGTGGAAAGCAAACCAAGAGCTATCATAGGAAACTATCCCTCTTTGCCTTGCAGCTTATCACCCACCCTCCCTTTTTGCTTGCTTTATTTGGAGGCCTAGATTTCCTCCCACTTTGCAACTCTGCCCAGTTTTGCTGGCCCTGGCAGAGATGTGGGGCAGTGTGGCACCTCGGGCTGTGGGTGCTGGGGCTGCAGGACACGGCCGCTGGGTCCCCAGTGCCCCTGGCCCCTCTCGCAGCTCCCTCTGGAGCCGTTTTTGGGATCCTGGCTGACTGGCAGTTGGCTGCAATGCGAGAGGGTTCCCATGGCAACGGTACCCAGCACTGTGAGCTCGATCTGCAGCGCTCCCCATCTCCTCGCCCCCCATCCTTCCTGCCTCTGAAGCCTGTTGCCATGGAAAAGTTATAATCCACATAGAATTTCAGAGATTTCCTTCTCCCCCCCACTTTTTTCTTTTCCCTTTTTGGTTAAAAGTTTGATATTCAGCTTAATATGTGGGTGGAGAGGCTCCATCTGCCTCTCTGAAATCTGGTCCTTGGGCGTGAGTGAAGTTACACCGTCTTGGTCTCTGATGTCCTCCGAGAAGGAGGATGGTGGGATGCTGCAGAGGGGAACTCCAGCATGATGAGTGCCCCAGCGGGGTATGGGTTACTGCTCTGCTCTAAGAAATGCTTATGACTCAGGATTTTTATTTTTTATTTTTATTTTATTTTCAAGGGCCCATATCATTTAAAGCCTTGAGCCTGAATCAATGATGTTTCAGCTCTGAAGTCATGTTAGAGTCAAAGCAGGAGTGAGAGATTTCTGAAAGATGCCTCTTACTTGTTACTTACCAAGTAACTCTTGATTACTTTTTCCAAAATGATCTTAGTGAGTGCTGCCAGCAGAAATGGGTGCAGACACCTCATACACTCCCACAATATGTGCATAGCAAGAGCTGTGGAAATGATGCAGCCTAAGGTACCCATTCTGAATGAGACCAGAACTAGAGCCCACGTTACCCCATCTGGCACTCGTGCTATATCCCAGCCTCTCAGGGTACATCCATACTCTGTCAAGACTTCTCTGTGAGATTTGCAGGTTGAACTTTAGTTTTACTTAGTCACAAGTAGAAGTGAAATCAGGGAAGTGCAGGTTTCTGCTGAGATCAAAATTATCTGACTATATACCTTTGCTAAGAAATGGTGTGTTCCCCTACCTTTGCTGCCTTGGGTGTGAAGTTGGCTGATTTGAATGAATGTAGCCATGGTCTGGTGATAGATGTGGGAGCTGACCCTCTGTTGCCCTCTCCATGGAAATGTGCCCATCTCACTCGCAGCATGCTTACTGTTTCCATCTGTGCTGTGTTCAGGCTTCGCACAGTGGGCACTGTGGCTTGGGATTCCCAGATACATGTTGGAATAGCTTATTCAAAATATTTCTAGGTCCAAAGACTCCTAGAAATCTCCTGAGAAAAGGAATATTCTTGGGATATTTCCTACCCTGACTGTTCAGGGGCAGAGGAAGAAATCAAGTAATTTATCCGATATTTAGACCTTGTACTTATTTCATATCTCCTAAGAGTCTTCTGTTGGAGGCAATGTTATTATCCTGCCTGAAGCTTCTTTAAACTGACCTTTTTCTGGGGCAAGAAAAAAAGAAAAAGGAAAAAAAAAAAAGCCGAGTAATTCTGAATTAAGTGCAGCTGCAGAGTACAATGGGCATATTTACATCACTGAGGATGCAGCTACAAGGAATTACCAGAGTCTGTCTCTCTGTTTCCTTGTTTGGGAAACAATGAGGATGACAGTCTTTTTTTTTTTTTTTTTTTTTTAATACATGGAAAACGACATTCAGACAGCCTGCTGCAGGCACCTAAATATGCATTGCAGTTATGTCTTCCCATTGTATGTATCAGGCAATATGAATCACTTGGTCTTTGCAGGTAGCAAGCAAAGTAACCCAACAGGCTCAGAGACTAAAAGGAGGCACCTAAGTAGATGATAAAAGTATAACATGGAATCTTTTCAGACTGTTGGAAAAATTATTGATTTACAAAACCATAAAGTCACAATGCTGGGTCATTGTAACTCCTCTTGTCTTGCATGAGTTCCTGGAAGTTGATAGATTTTCATCCACAACAGGCTGTGGTCTGTTCTGCAGAAAGTCAAAGGCTTTAAGTATCAGTTAATGCTGACCTCATTACAGTTTTTCTTGTCAATATGTCATTATTCTGTTCTAGCAAACAGAATTTCTTTAGTCACACTCTTTGAGGAGCTGGTGTCTTATAGTCAGCTTTTTATCTTCTACTGCTGTGGAAGTGAATAGTCACAATGCCATTTTGGACCCCAGTCAAAAGGACCCCACCTGTAAGTTTCATAGAGATTCCTGGACATCCAATAGCAGAGAAGAAAATCTTCTTGGTCATTACCAGCCTTGAATAGAAGTTAAACGGTGACCTGGAGGCAAATACTTTTTTTTTTGCATCTTTTGGGTCCTGAAAATGGACCCCAATGACCATATTATCAGACACAGTAGACCTCCTGTGCTTATCAATAGTTTGCATAGCCCCAGACATTAGTCTGTCTTATAGCAGGAGGAAGATGGAAAAGGAATGTACCTTTGTTTCACATAGTCTGCCCTACAAACTGCATCACAAAACAGTCTACAAATTTAATCGTACAAGGGACAATTCGGATGTGATATAAATGATGTAAACGTGTAAACTCTGAGTAGGACTTTGGCAGTGTTCCCAGTTGTGTTCAAAATGTACCCATGATATTTCTGTCACTCATATTGGGAGCCCACTAGAGAGAGGCAGAAAAAAACTTAGGTTGATTTTATTATCCATATATATAATTCCTTTCAGAATAGCGTCTTTGTCCCACACCGCTTCATCTTCACAACACTACATATGTGCCCAGCTGAAAGCAGGAGGCTTTGCTTTGCAGGAGGTTTAGCCCTCAACTTGTAGGGCTAGAGTTTAGAGTTGTGAGATATGTCTGAGGCATTTGACATGCAAAAGGAAGCCCGAAAATAGATGGTGCAGGGGAATATGAGCATTGTAACTGCGCAGGCAGAGGTAATGTAAGGAGACTGGAAGCTGTGAAATCAAGGGATGGGGCAGAAAGGAGATGCCCATTAGTATAGGAACCCAGACTGAAAAGAGATTCTTGGTATTTATCTTCCTTTTGGGTCTTCTCACTGCTACTGCAGTAAGGATGACATCAGTGGAAGGGCATGGATAGATTATGGCTGTGAGTGGAGGTAAGCAGAGGCTAGAGCCTGAGGAGTGGTAGACTGATTTTTGGTCTCCAGGAAAGGAGAAGGAGATGGACAAGGTGGTGCAGTACAATCTGAGCTGGGAACTAGGATAATCCAGGGAACACCTGGATGAGGAGTCACTGGATTTTAAAACCTTCCTTGTCCCACCGTGAGTTCATAGAAAGTGCCAGTGTTCGTGTGTTTTGGCTGGATGCGATGAAGGCAGCAGTTCCCTGACAAGGGCTGCTCTGGAGTGCAGGTGACAGGTGGCATTAGAGACCCAACAGGAAGGATGGCAGAGATGCCAGTTTGGATGGTGAAGAGGGTAGGAAAAGCAGGAGCGGAGGGAAGTGTTATGGTGGTGATGAGGGTACTGATCGTCCGGATCATTGTAATAGTGGTTGGAGTGATAACGGCAAGTGAAGACAAGGGTGACTGAGAACAGACATGATTATGAAGAAAAGAAGGCAGGCTCAAGGAGTAGCGARGTCTGAGACTACGACAGTTTGCAGTGCAGAAGATGCTACATGGTATGGCATAACAGGGGGGTTTAGTGCTCCTGCTCTGATACTCTTCATGTGTGTCAGCTCTGGACTTGCTTGCTTTTCTCTTGCTCTTTGTTTTCTTTGCTATTGCAGCATTTTCCCTGTTTGCATATTGTGTGGAGAGAAATGTGTTAATGGCTTTGTGTAAAAATAAATGAAAAAGAAAAAAAAAAATCTTAAATTAGGCACTGCCCTGTTGCTGGTGCATCCTGAAATCCTAGCTGTGAGGTCTTCCAAGGAAGAATGAGGCTTTATTAATGCTGCAAGGAAAAGGAAAAGGAAAGGAAAGGAAAGGAAAGGAAAGGAAAGGAAAGGAAAGGAAAGGAAAGGAAAGGAAAGGAAAGGAAAGGAAAGGAAAGGAAAGGAAAGGNGGAAAGGAAAGGAAAGGAAAGGAAAGGAAAGGAAAGGAAAGGAAAGGAAAGGAAAGGAAAGGAAAGGAAAGGAAAGGAAAGGAAAGGAAAGGAAAAAGAAAAGAAAAGGAAAAAAATTGCAAGGAAGTTCAAAGCGGAGGGGTAAAAAAAAGAACCATAATTGTTCTGAGACCTTCTTCAGCACAAGGAAGGGTTAATGCTTTAAATGCAATGTAATTTCAGTGGCACTAAAGAACATGTTTCCATGGAAACATCAACCCACGGAGAGAGAGAAAGAGAGAGGAGGGAGAAGGAGTAGCGAAAACTGGCTCCACTGACAAAGAAGGAACAGCAGAATTTGAACCTCACACACAATTACTGACAGAAATGATTATTTATTTGTTTAAATCAAATCTCCATTGGACTGTGATATAGATGGGAAGAAACTATAGGGTGCCATGTTGACTCAACCGTTTCAGACCCATGAAAATCCAGTCACACATTTTAGGTCAAGTGCTCTTACGGGCAGTGACTCTGTTTTTGCAGATACTGCAAATTTTTGGTTCTTGCAAATACCATGAATGCTTTTGACACTTTAGAAACATCGAATAACCCCAAAGTCACTTGCACTTATTTTTTTGAAGATTGAAAAAGTTAAGTTATTCTGATATTTTAGAGAAAATGAAGGGTTTTATTTCAATCTCTCCATCTGCTTTAGTGTTGCTTGTTTTCTTGCACAGGTAAGAGGAAAGTCTCCTGCTAGATTTGAGTGGTCTGTCTGGAATCAAGAAAGTTCTCAAGGCTCTAGAGGGAAATTACTTTGCTCACCCAGTTGCTGGTGTTGGTTCCAATGACAGAAACTAGAAAGATATGAATAAATAATAAAGAATCTTTGCTCCCTAAACCTTTACTAAGTAATCTTAACTCTCAGAATACCAGGCACCTTCAGTAGACCAAAGGGGCTGTTCACATACACATCTACTTGGCCAATTATTTTAAGCATATGGGTCCACATTAGATTTTTAAAGACTGCAAAAATTAATTAAGACTGTTGCCAGGAGGATTAAACTCACTATATGCGGGTAGTTGTACTGAAATATATTTTAAGGATCTGCAAATTGAGAAAGCTTGAGAAAGCTTGAAAAGCATCATCAAAAAAAAACTGTGAAGACACTTATTTGACTTCTGTTTTGTGACTTCATGTCCTATCAATGTTTGTGTGACCCTATCCTAAGACAAATAAACAGATCTGAATGACATCTCTTAACCTTTCAATGTATGCCTGTTCCTAGTAGCATGGCTTCCATCAGTGACCTGTCAGATGGATGCCAAGACATAATTATGTCCTATTGCCTTTTCTGACAAATGTATTTTTCCATGTTTTCCATGCGTCATGTAAATCTACCACAATCAATTTGTTGTCCTTTCAAATGCGACAGAAATACCTTGAAGACTCATTTTACTTCGGAGAAAAGTGGTATAATATCTGTTTCTGATTAATGAAGGATGATGGAAAACTATGTAAATCAAAAATAATGATTTAAAAATAGCATGAATTTATTAATTCAGTTAAAATCTTTTGCTTAATCCAACCGGGCTGAAGGTTAGTTTGTATTTTATTCAGTCACTGTAAGAGTTTTACCTTAAAATAATCTGCATTAGCTATTTCCTACTGCTTAAAGGTTTGGTGGGTCGATTCAGAAGTATATTTGGTTTTATCTGGGATTTACAGATAAAAAAAACTTCTTGAGAATAGACTGATTTCTTATGATATTTATAGATGTTTTCATCTTTAATCAGAATTTTTTCTGAATACACTTTTCCTCATTTCAGTTTTATTTCCAGTGAGGCCTGAAAGCTTGGAGGTATATTGTCCAACCAATTGGCCCTGTGTATTTTTTTCTGCAAAATCAACAATTTTTAAAATAGTGGAACAGATTTAGTATTTTGGTTATAAAAAGGAATATTCGGATATAGAAATTTTATTTGCTAACTTTTATAATTAGGAGCATGGAACTTTAAGTTCCTTTTTCTCCTTCTTGACACCTGATCAGACTAAATCACCAGTAATATCCCTTCCTTTGATGTGCTGCTGTTCTTATTAGGAAAAATGCTTTTGCCAAGTTGTTAGTCCCCTTTCCCATTGAGAGGCAAAATTCCTGTCTCTGCCATTTGTGAAAATAGGTCAGTCAGGATGTGTGTAAAAGAGAAATGTTGGGCTTTGGCTATATATTCAAGGTATTACTGGGACAAATGCAGCAGAGAGAAGAGAAATTAAGATTTGCTCTTTTTCTCTATTAAAAGGTCAACTCATCCTAATCTCTGCCTATGTTTCCTGTGAATGACCCACAGTCCCACCTTCATACTGTCAGCAGCACCATGGCAAAGAGAATGTAAAATTGTAAAATTAAACTTGAACTGAATGACAACCTCTCTCTGTCCCTCTTTCTATCCGAGATAATGACTGACCAGAATAAAAAGCAAGAAGAAACCAGGTCCTAGATGGTTTTAGCTACACAGAGGGAAAAAAAAGAAAAAAGAGCTACCATGAAAACTCTGAAGCTCAGAGAGCAAGTGAGATGAGCAGCCTTTCACCTAGAAATCATTAATATTATTTCTGCCCTAGGCTGGAGCTGACCCTGTATTCCCCATGGAGATAGTTCAATGGCCCTGCATGAGTCCCCTCTCCATCTGCTTCCTGATGAACAGTTGTCCATGCTGCAAAATTCTGCAGCATCTTAGCATTTTCAAAAGAGAACTTAGGGACTGTGCAGTCTAGGGACTGTACTGGAAAGTGTACTTCCCCTTCACTTCTCATTCCTTAGAAGGAATGGTCCCGTTTTATTAGGATTTAGTGATACATGTAGGAAGGTGGCCCTACCATTGCTCTGGCTCCATATTCTAAGGATAACCTCAGTCTCTAGGGACTGTCAACTCAGAATCTTTTAGAAGTGACATATGCATGGTAGGTAAATGTAATAAAATGAAAGAACTTTTTTTTTAAAATAATTGAAAGTGGGAGTGATGGAAAAAATCATCTTTGTGGAAATCTTAGCACAAAAACGCATTGTTTTCAAAATATCTTTGCAGAATAAGATAGAGAAACAGCAAAGATAGACCAATAAAAACCTCTCTCCCACCAGAAATGTTTTTTCCATAGGTCAGAAAAGAACACAAGGAAAACTAAGTGTGAGAGGTCAGAAGCTCAGCTGACCAGACAGTATCACTCTCATCAACATCAATTGAATATCACTGATTTTATTCCAGCTCAGGATCTGCCCTCCCATGTTTTAAAAATGTGTTGACAGCAGAGAGAAGCTGATTTAACCCCTTATTATATCTGCTATCCTATAGCCTGAGTGATATGAAAGAACTTTCCTAATCTATATACTCTTTTAATCTCTTTGCTTAAGAAAATAATTTTGAAATTCGAATGTTCCTCTAAGGCCTGCTGGTTGGTTTGTTTCCCAACTACAATAAGTATATAGCCTGGACAGATTTTCTGGTACAGAATTTGAATATGCAGTTCATTTGGTACACCATTTGGTGCACAATTTGAAATCTGGTTGCTCTTGTAGCATCTCTTCAAATTCAGTGGTAACATTGATGGTGAGAAAAAAAAATGAAATGCTGTTCTTTTTTTTTCTAGTTAATGGCTGCCTCTCTCTCTCTTTTCTTCTTTGATTTATTTTGATCGTCCTCATAGCAGAAAGAACAGAGTCTTTGCCCCATGTTGTGTTAAATCAGTTGCACTCATGGCCTTTGCATAGAATCTTTGTTGTAAATTGTACATGACAACGCCAGATGTTACACAAATACAGCCAGATGTGTCTGYATTTCACAACTTAACAGGCCATGGGCACTGCAACAGTGAGAGGCAGTACAGGAGGCTGGCTGACTACAGGCAGGATAAGCCATAGGAGAGTCTCTGAGATGAGGAGTGATAGCACAGCCGTGGTCAGTACAAAGGATGAGGAAATTTTATCTAAAGCACAGGAAAAGCATTTTCTAATCTTTCAGAGGATGAGCAATTAGATTCAATATTCCCTGGAAACTGCCTTATCTCAAAAGATCTTACGTACTTGCAGCTGGGTCTGGATGGCTGTTGTGTATGTATTGGTTGTCCTCTGAGGCACAGACTGCCATTGAAATGCCAAGCAATAGTGTGCAGAAATAATACCCATATTATTTTAAGCTTCCCATGGGTTTGTGGGAATGAAGGTTTAAATCAGAAGCTGACAGGATCGGTTGCAGTTTTGCTATTTAAAAAAATCTAGACTATTTCAGTCTCTCAGATGAGAGCAGAAGCTATTAACAGTATAGTTAGTACTGGTTAATCCTTTATTTGTCCAGCACTTGCCATTTGAAGATCAGAATTCCCTTTTGCACATAAATACTCTGGTCCAGACTCCCTTTTGCTTATCCTTTAAGTCCAGCCACCTACCAATCAGGCAGACACCAGACTGTGGCTTGCAAGCACCGTGTCAGGAAGGAATGATGTACTCTGTCAGGGCTGTTTGCATCCTCCCAGTCCCAGGAGGGTGTTGCTGGCACCTGGGTAGGGTAGATGGTTTGGATCTGTGCTATTGGGATGGCAGAGGTGTTCCTTGCCCATTCCTTTCCTGCCCTCCACTCATCTATACCATCCTTTTGCTTGTGCACTGGAATGCTAAGATGATTCCCTGATGCTGACACTGCAGAGGCTGTTTTATTTGTACGGCCCATCTTATTCAAGAAAATGGTTGATAGGAGGATCATCATGCTCTTTCAGACAGACTGCTTGTTGCATTTTAGTATAACAAGCACTGATAGTGCCCAGGAGAGAGAATGTTTGCCCTTATGCTAGTCAGAGAGGGCTATGGCCTGAACCAGGGCATTGTCCAAACTTGTCCACCTAGCCAGTAACTTCAAGAACAGCTGATTTCCTCAAGGAATTGGAGACAGAAGTGTAAGTGGATAGTTCTGATTTCAAGTTCATCCACTTCAGTGCTGTCTCTGAGGTCAAGAAAATTGTTGTTAACTCCTTGCCTGTCTCTCACCAAATCCCCTCAGACTGCAACTTTTTATTCTCCAGGCTTTCCCCATCACTAGCTAAAACAATTTAAAATGTCATAGTCACTCTGCTGGTCCTAAATTAGCCATTTGATGTGGTTTTAATGCTCTATTTCCTATGCCAAGCAGCCTTGGAAACACTCTCCATTAGCTTGCAGGGCTGACAGCCTCAAATTTAGGATGGATGGTGTTACCTAGTGGTTAGAACACAGGATGGGGAGTCAAGTGCCCCCGAGTCTTCTTACTGGCTCTTGCACTGACTTGCTGTGTGCCCAAGGACATGTCCCTTATTTCTTTGTTCCTGCCTGCTCATCTGTACAGCAGGGTTCACACTGCCAACCTGTCTCCACAGTTACGTGTGTCCTGCTTCTGTGCAGCTGAATTCAAGAACTGTAGCTACTGTGTTTCCACCAGTCTAAGAAAGAGTTGGATGCTTTTGTGCTTGCAGTGAGCTTCTCCACAAATTAATATAGAAGTTGATTTTTTTTGCTAAAAGATGATTCTAGAAAATTAATTTACCTGCCCTCTCTCTCTCTTCATCATGCAGTCTAAAATAGACAGAAAATCATGGATTAAGCCCTCATTGTCTTACAGGCAGGGTTTCATCTTGCATTACCTCACTTGCACAGCCCATTTGCTCTCATGTTCTGCCCCTTTGCAGACAGTGACTCAGTGCAGACATGCCAGTCCTTCACCCAGACTCCCTCATTACCTGTTTGGGAACTGGTTTGTATCATCATCTAAGGCACAATTGGAATTGAATGTGGCACGGGATGTTAAGAGTAACAAGAAAAACTTCTTCAGATATATCAATAACAGAAGGAAGGTCAGGGAGAACGTGGGTCCACTAGTGAATGGGGTGGGTACCCTGGTTACAAAAAACACGGACAAAGCAGAGCTGCTGAATGCTGCCTTTGCTTCTGTGATTGTCAGGGGCAGCCCTCTAGAATCCCAGGCCCTAGGGACACAAGAAGAGAGCCAGAGAGAGGAAGGCTTGCCCTGGGTAGAGGAAGAGTGGGTCAGAGAGCATCTAGGGAGCCTCAACACCCACAAATCCATGGGCCCAGATGGGATGCACCCCAGAGTGTTGCGGGAACTGGCAGATGTCCTAGCCGAGCCGCTCGCCATCATCTTTGGGAGGTCCTGGAGAACGGGGGAGGTGCCGGAGGACTGGAAGAAAGCCAACATCACTCCGGTCCTCAAAAAAGGCAAGAAGGAGGACCCGAGTAGCTACAGGCCGGTAAGCCTCACCTCCATCCCCGGGAAAGTGATGGAGCAGCTCATCCTGGCTGCTCTCTCCAGACACATGGAGGAGAAGAAGGTGCTCAGGAGTAGCCAGCATGGATTCACCAAGGGGAAATCCTGCTTGACTAAC
>NW_020455484.1:588647-677447 GCF_003342845.1 Nothoprocta perdicaria
TGACAAAGCACTGGAACAGGTTGCCCAGAGAGGTTGTGGAGTCTCCTTCTTTGGAGATCTTTAAAACCCGCTTGGATGCAGCCCTGTGCCACGTGCTCTAGGTGACCCTGCGTGAGCAAGGGGGTTGGACTCGATGACCTCTGAGGTCCCTTCCAACCTTCGGCATTCTATTCTATGATTCTATGATCAAGAGAATGAATCCTTCTGGCCTTGGTGGTTGTGCTGGTGTACCTGGGCAATGCTGTTGCTAAAGGAGATGGCCCTTGCTGTGTTACTGATGCAGTGCAGAGCTACCTGCAGCACACTGCTGGCTGGGCCAGGCAGAAACTTCATAAATTCCTGACACTTTGATGTCAGGCTTCCCAATGCCACAGCCTGCCACCATCCTGCTCTGATCTTTCTTGCATCCCTGTGAGAATTCTCAAAATCTATTGTGGTCATGCCAGTTTCTTGTTCATGTGTCCCACCCCACCTCCTTAGAGGCCCATCTTTCCCACAGCATCTATCCCAGGTCCCTCTGCTGCCCATTCTACCTCCTTGGGATCTCCCAGATGAGTCAGTGAGGGAAATTGGAGGAAGCCCAGAAGCTCCTCAGGTCTCACTCATGTTCTGTGTCCCAGTGTAGGTGGCCAGCTTGGACAAGATGTAGGAACATGAAGAAAGCATGGCAATTAGGAGCTGTTTTTCTCTCCTCCTCCTGAGAGCTTTGGGTTTCTTGCTAAGGATGACTTTTGCCATCTTGCTAAAGGATTAGAACGAAAGCCCTCTGAAAAGTTGTTGTGCCAAATTTGGAGGCTCTTTTCGGTCATTAAGGTGCAAGCTAAGGGATTTTAGTGCTGCTTCTAGTGTAAATCTCAAGGCAGCTCCTAGGATGGAGTAGATAATGATCTCTCCTTGATTATTATTAGTGATTCTGATCTTGCTGGTGGAAAACAAATAGAAATTGCACTCTCTGGTGTTATATTTCTTGCTGATTTCTGTTAACTTCTTAGCCTGTAGAAGGGAGATTCCCACAGTGGCATCATCCTTGGATGGGAGGAGAAGAGGGCTGAGAACTTTCTAATATTGATGTTTACTTAATTAGATGTTGGCACTGCTTTCTGAATACTGATATTTAAAGCTGCATCTTCCGACCAACTAATGGCATCCTGATCTTGGTGTCCTGCCTTTCCTTTCTTCTGGTAGCCAGTACAGAGTAGTCATGAAGTGGGTATAGCTACAATCTCAATCAACTTTAAGGTCTTCCACACCACCAGCGCAGAGTGATGRGAGGTGCACATGGACCAGATTGGCTACATGTACCCACTACATTTTTTCCCTTGCACTCTGCAAACCAGAACAGTGCAAACAGCTAGGAAAGAAATGCTAGGAAAAGAGCATGTGTGGACCTGACTTGGAGTGTTTTACACCTCTGCAATTAATGTGGCTAAGGTTTTCCAAATAACTATTGGTTTGGGATTCCCTCAATGTCTGAATGTTGAATGGAATGGGATTTTGGAGAATACCAAATATTTAGCATTTGAAAGTCAGCCAGCAATGTTTTTCATGGCTCTCATAAAGCTGTGTTTCCTACACTGAGTGCATACCCTAAAAATCACAATATGGAAGTTCCTGTAGAAGTAAACATAACTACTAATTCTATGTGGTAACAGGGGGATTAATTGATAAGTTTTGGTTAGCTGATGGAACAAGGAAAAAAAGTTTGGGAAAAGGAAGAAGCTAAAATCTCGAGCTGCTTTTTCACTTGTTCCAGGAAGTTTGCCTGCTACCAATGCTTTGCTTAAATTAGTAGGTAGTTCTCTGTGTGCAAATATTAGGTCAGCAAGAACACCCTCAAAGGACAGAAATTTGAAGGTCAATTGTTTTTATTCTTCACATAAGTTTAAATCAAGTTCAGCAAGGACAAAATGAGGTTGAAAGCATGGAAATGTGTCCTAATGTTGAGGTGTAGTAAAGTGGAAGAGCCTCTCATGTCTATAACAGAAATGTAGCTTGTGTAATTTATAAAAGAATTGGGCAAAACTCAGGAGGCAGGACTCTTGGGGCTAGCCCTGCAGACAACTTGGTCACCTCTGACTCCCACAGTGATGCAATGCTACTGGTGCTAGAGCAGGTGTATAAAGGCAAATTCTGCCCCACGCAACAGGATTGTGAATTGAAGTGAAATACACGAACAGAGGAAACTGTCAGAGTGCCACGGAGATGTCTTATAAGCCACTGAACTGTGAAATGTCTTTTTGCCTCCTCTTTCCCATAGTGTTGTTCTGGACATTCTGACAGTTAAGAAAGCCATAGACTTGAATCTCATTTACAGCAACACGGCTTTAACATGCTCTAACAATATAGAAAAGCCTTGAAATTGGTGTATCTGTAATCCTGGTCCACTTAAAGGTCTTCCTCACTGCCAAAGCTGAATGAGGAGGCCTTAGGATAAACGAGATTGAAGTCTGGACTGTTTAATAATCTGTTTCTGCAACTGACATGAGATGGCCCAAAGTGTGGGTACTTTGCACAGAGGTGACGGAGCCTTTCCAGACAAGACAATCATTAGTGTTGGCTCCATGGATCTGCAGGGTTCATCCTAAATAAACCAAACAAAAAGGATTACCCTTTAGTTTGATATTGCTGGGTATAAGGAATCTCTGCCTAGGGAAAAGGACTTTAACTGGACCATCTTAACATCCACTATCTTTATTCCTAACTATCTTTATTCCTAAGATATTTCAGAGAATTGCTTTGGGCCCTGTAAGGCATGCTGTTTTTAATAGGTATGGAGCTTCTCGCAGGTGCGTCACCCCTTTCTCTATTCTGCAGCTTCTCTCAGCATAGATTGGATGTGTGGGAGGGCTTCATCTCCACTCCTGTACCTGTAGGCCATAGCTGTCCTCAAATGAAATCTGAAATCTCCTTTGGAGAGTGAGCAAAATATAGGCCATGGAGCACGTTTACATGGCTAATTACTATGAATTCCTCTGTCTTTTGAGGTAAGGGGAAATCAAGGACTGCAAGCACATATATACACACGAGTCTTATGTGTACTTGCATGAATTCAGTGGGACGTTGTTTCCTTATCTTGGTTACAAAACAGATGGAATTGCCCTGAGTTGCCTTATTCTCCCAATTCCTTGAATAATTGTACAGCTTCTACCATCCACTTCCTTTCAGATTTTCCTCTGCTGTCCCTAGCTGAATAAAAACTGTTTGTACTGTGTTCCTACTGTCTTACCTTAAATACAAGACCTTGTTTCAGGTTCATTTCCCAAGTATTAACATTCTCCTGTCTCTTTTCTCTTTCTTGCAGGTACCTGATTAATGTCACCTTTGAAGGCAGGAATTTGTCATTCAGTGAGGACGGCTACCAGATGCATCCCAAGCTGGTCATCATCCTTCTGACCAAGGAGAGAAAATGGGAAAGGGTAGGACATGTTTGGTAATTCTCAAACTGCATAAGGGAGATGGAAAATGGAGAAAGGCTCCAATCAAATACTCTTTTCTATGCCCATCTCTACTTTTATCGAGGGCTGACCAGCACTTCCCTGCATTTGGGGCCACTGGTATCTTGGATACCCAAGCTGCTATCTTTTGGCTTGGAGACAGTGGAATTCTGAGTGCTAAATGGTTGGTGTGGCTACAGCCACACTTTGCAATATGTTAACTGTGCTTGATATCTCTGGTCACTGTCATTTACAATAGGATGATGCATTAAGTAGGATGTGTATGTGAGATCATATCGAGTTGCTCAAAGACACAAATTTACATATGTAACTCAAAGAAAAAGCTTAGAAATGGTGTGGATTTCAGTGTTAGCGCWAAGCACCTCCTACATAAATGCCAAGGGTGCATGTTCAGAAGAAACATTCCCAAAGGGTTTTAATCAACTAAACAGGAGGGGTATTTTTAAGGCTAAAAAAAAAAAAAGATAAAAAAAGTGATGGGGTGAGAAATCAGATCAAAAGCATAAAGAAACTCAGCAGAGCACTCAGTAGATATGGAGCAGAGCTTGGCCTGGATGTGATCGTATGTATGGCCTAGAAAGTGCCCCCTTACTTCACCAGTCACAGAAAGCTGTCGCTTCTGATTCTCAACTAAATTCAAATGCAGTCACACTTTTACGCAACCACTCACATGCATTGTCTTGCCTGCCCACTTAGTGAAGGCTTGGGGGCTCCTGTTAGTTCCAGAAGGGGATTGTCCAGCCTACATGAGAATACCTATGGTTTCTCAACTGGGCCGAACTCAACTGAGGGATGCTAGTGAGTTTGAGACATGGGAATTGAAACTGAGATCTGCCTGAGTTTTACTGTTTGTAGGGACCACTTGGCATCCATTAAGCCGGAATTCTTATGACCTGGGGCTGGACTGAAATGAAACCATGATGAACTATATAACTCATTATGAATATGAAAAGCCTGCAGCCCTCACTGAACACAAATGTTTTACCTTGAAGAATGGAGTCTTACTCAATGGATAAAAAATGTTTTTTTTTATCCATTTCCAAAGGCAGCTTTGGAAATACTGATTCAGTCCACTTATGCATTCACTATAGATCAATCTCATAACTGCACACTTTTAACACTAATCATAGAATCATAGACGCTGTGCTTGGAAGGAAGATCAGGTCATTTAGTCCCTTCCTCTACCTGTGGAAAGGATCAACTAGACCAAAAATACTTCTGATAGGTGTTTGCCTCACCTGTTCTGAAAGTCATCGGAGGCTAGAAACTCCATGAAATCCCAAAGCAATCTCTTCCATTGCTTCTTTCTCCTTACTCTAGAAAGTTTTTCTAATGTCTTATCTAGATTTCCCCATCCGCAGTTTAAGCCCATTACAACTAGTCATCTCCCTAGTGGACATAGAGAACTGTTTATTCTCTTTCTTTTTTTATCTTCCCTTTTGAAGCGGTAAGGCTTCTATCATGTTGTCTCCCAATTGTCTCAGCTGTAGTTTAAACAAGAATTTGTTCAGTCTCTCCTAATAGATCATGTTTTCTAGTCTTCTGATCATTTTTATTAGTCTCCTCTGGATTTAGTGAACAGCTTGCTTCTCTGTATAGGTTGATGCAGCTGATTCTTGAAAGGTGTCAAATAGAATATGAGGAGTATGTCTCATGAGGTATATCTAGACAGAAGATTTAAAAACAGGTGTGAAGCCTTCCACTGTCTGAGCAGCACAGATGCAGGTGAACTATTTCAGTATTCCAAATCCATGATTTTGGTTTTTCATCAATTTTAGAAGAAATATCTTCAAAAGCTCACCAGGAATTCATTTTACAGCAGAGCTATAGTTGTCTCCAAGCCCTGATAATGATAAATCTCCTCCTGTGTCCTTCAAACAGACTGAAGCCTCATAGGTCTGGCAACCACAACAACAGTTCTGAAACAGAGCTGCATCCTGAGCTCTTTTGCTATTGTAGCCAGGAGCAATGATTCCTCTTGTGATAAGCAAATATTCTGCATTTCATTCATTTCTCTGTATGATTGTTACGATGCCTTTTGCAAGAAAGTATGTGCCTTCTCACGCTACTTTCTAATTAACTGGTTCATAGAGTTATTGCTTCACCAGCCAGACCTACCTAGGGGTGTTCTGGGGTGTCTAGCTGCCCCTGCTGTACTGATCATAGCAGGGTAGGCATATAGATGATGATAAAGGAGATCCACCTTTATGTCCCTATAAAAGGCTACACTACAGGGATGAGCTGGGACAAGAGGTCTTCCMAGGTGTGCCAGAGGCTCTCCCATAGACTTTTCCTTTCCTTTACTGATTGCCTTTCTCCTCTACTGTCACATGATTGCACATGATGGGGATGCATTTCTGGGTCTGTGATCCTCTGATGAAAGCCAGCTCATGCTCCTCCATGTCTCTCACGTCCACTTCCTGTGCTGAGGCAGGACACTGTAGTCATGTCCCATTAGCTCTCAGCTCCTCCTGTCTGCTGCCTCCCTTTCCTCTTGCAAGTTTTGGTTTGATACAAACCTCTGAGGTCTTCTTTGACATTCTTTCTCTACCTTTATTTCCACCTGTACCTCTATTTCCACCCTTGCCRTCATTATGAAGGAAAATGATAAGTTTTGTATCACTTAAATCACTAGAATGTTCCCAACCTTTCCTTCATGCTGATGCTTCCTTGCTTCTTCTCTCTGGAGTGTCACTAGGGATTCAGGGTAGCTTTCCATGCAGCTGATGACAGCAACCCCCGCTTCATCCCCAGAACCCTTGATTTGTGGGCTTCCTGTGATATGTCTTTCTTTGCTTCTCTCATAACTCCTGCTCATAGCTGGAAGAACAAAGCCTGTGCTGATTAGTTTGGCATAATGCCATTACAAGCCATCTTAAAGGGGAGAGATGGGAAGATTCTGAAAAGACCCTGTTCTGAAAGACTTGTTTTTCCTGCTAACTCTCTGCCTCTCTCACCCTCTCTCCATTCCCACCAAACCACAGTAACAAGCAGGTAAAATATTTGCCTGTTGTCAATCCTGTAATTTTCAGGGTCTGACTTTTGAACTCGTGAAAATCAATTAGTAGCATCCATTCTGCTTTGTCTAGCCAGTGATGTGGCCATGGTTCATGGACAAGCTGCTCTTAGTCTCCCACACCATTGCACATCTTGGTGCTTTTTGGGCTTGGGACCATTTACTGTGACATATTGCCAGTGTGATCTAGTGACTGCAAACTTCCAGTATGTCCTAACTTTGTAACAAGATAAAAAATATTCCTAGTACTACTTGCCACATGCGCTTCCCAGAGGTGTGGGCTAGCATTTCTGTGATTAGATGAACAAGATGAACCTGCAAATTAAAGTGTAAATCGGATTAAAGCGTAATCCGATGAGGACAGTGTTTCTGGGACCCTCGTTTTTCATGTGTGCAGGCAGTTGGTGCGTGAAGCCTCTAGTGGAGGACAACAAACGGAAGTCCTTACAGAGGCACTTGTCTCTTCCTGCAGTCTGCAGCTTTTTAGGACTAATAAACACGAGACACTGAAGAGGCTACAGATTTTGCTATGCAGCTTTCAGAGTGATAAGGAACCATGTACTTATATAGAAGGAGAAGGCAGTGCTGTTTAGGAGCATCTCTTAATGGGTGATAAGCTCAAAAGGAGTAGTGTCCTCTCTGTTGGGGAARAAGATAGATAAGTTTGATTACAAGTCTTTCTGTACATTATAAGAAGCAAGCACTATTATTTCCATGTGTACTTCCAGTGGCAGAAATAATGGGGAGGGGGAGAAGATGAATGAAAATCCAATCAATATTTTTGGCTTTTGTTATGGATCTGTATAGCACTGGAACCTCCATGAAGAACTGATATGAATCATGTTGCCTGTTCTCCAGCAGCAGGAATGACTAGATTTATTTATTTACTTCATTTTCTGAAGAAGACTGTTTAAAAATAAGAGAGGAACAAGAATATAGAGTTGTGAGGTGAAAGCACAACTGAATTATCTTCTCTGAAGGTTCCCCTGCCCACTGCCTTTGAAAAGATGACTAGATTGTTTGAGACAGTTTCTTGCTTGTAATGTTTGGTGCCTACCTGAGCTAGCCTTTCTGATCACTTACACATGCATGCACAGGTACACTTGCCTCCCTCGAGTGGAAGCTATTTCCTTTGGTTAGATTCTGTTCTGTGTGTGCAGCGTTTGGTGTCTTGACAGCGTATCCAAGGACCTCATGGAGGAAATGCTTTTTATCCCACCAACTCCTTTTTTTTTTTTTTTTTTTTTTTTTTGTGGTGAGATTGTTTTTGTCAATCACTCTTGTTTTTGCTAATTTCCCTGTGTACATGGGGATTTATGACTCATTGTCCCTGAGAAGTGGCATAGGAATTTGTTTAAACCTACTCAGATTTAGTGACTGAATTGGTTCCCATAGAACCAGTTTTAAGAAAGATGTTTCAGGATTTGATCTAGCTTTTTATAGTTGTCCAGGATTTAACTGTTTGGATTTATGTCTAATTATGGCCATGTTTATCTTTCACTGGTATCTTTCACTCTCTCCTAGGAGGAGGGCAGCTGCAAATGTAATGCAAAGCTTTCCATATCAGGTGATAAATAGAACAAATTCTATCCTGAAAAGCCTCCTATGTAAATCTGTGATCAAATGGTATCTTTGCTGACTGATCTGATTGGACCATTAGATTAGAKTTCTCCGTCTTGCAGTAATGAGACAGTCCATCTCTTTGACCAAAGAGGACACTAGCTAGGTGTCTCCTCATAACCACTGTATATTATGTCAGTGTAAGCTGTTTACTCTCTTTGCCACTGCTGAAGGGGTTCTTGACTTTGTTTGCTTGGATTCTGGAGTATATTTGTATGATTCATGAATATTCTGACTCTTTTTCAGTAGGCTCTATTCCTTGCCTACCATAAGGAATTCTTACATTGAAACAATGACAGCTTCTTGGAAAGACTCTGTCCTCTAATGTAAATTAGATATTGGAAAATCTGAAGATCTTTATTAAGCAGAGCCCATAGTTCAAATGCCTTCTACCATTTCTGCCTTGGTGTAGCTGATCGCAGTGATTGTAGTTATCTGACCTTAACTGGGATTGCAAATCTGACTCCTTGGACATGGCAAAGCTGAGAACTGTGCCAAGTAGACTTACGCAGTCATGACTCCATCCTCAGAACAAGCCTTTGCTGTTTGTTGTTTTGCCTTTGTGTTCTGGATGCAAACTCTAATCTGAAACTTTCTTTCAGCCAGTTTGCTTGTGTTGCATGGCATGGGAGGTCACTGTTCTCCTTGAACATTTATGCATTTCTGTGCTGTTGTGTCCTTGCTGTAGTGCCTAGCATCCAGTTTGGGACCTGGGACTCCACTCTGCAGGAAGCTGTGTAAATGCTAACCAGAAAAAGGTGGCTCCTACCCCAAAGCAGTTGCACTTTAATTAGAAGACAAAAGGCAGCAGATGGGTACAGATGGACCAACGGGGGTGTATAAGGGAACAATCAGACAACATTAGTCAGTGTGGTAGGCAGCAGGCTTTACACACCAACTGCCTAACTTGTGAAAGGGTTATAGAGCTATAAGGGAGGAACTGAAGTGGCTTTGTGCAGATCTATGGGGACTTCATCAAGAGTGTGAAGGGCTGACAGAAAAAAGCAGCAAAGGTGCTTTTGAGTGCTTTGAGAGCTGCTGTTGAGAAGGTGCAACAACTTAAAATACCCACTGTTGCTGGGAAAATTCTGTCCTTAATGGCTGAGACAATACTCCCGATTTTACAGAGAGCCAAAAAAAAAAAAAAAAAAAATAAGGTAACTCTATAGCTTGCATTGCAGCACCTCCTGTCTGTACAGGGCTGCCATGCTACTGCCAAAGCCATATTGCTTCTAGTTCAAAACACTTCTGCTCTCCATTGGTTCGGAGGTCTTAGTGGTATTTGAGATGGCCTCATGTACCTGTGTCCACGAAGTCCCAGGCAAATTTAAGCAACTATGGAAATGCACCATTCCAGGATGTTGAAAATAAAACCATATTTAAAATAAAACCATATTCAGAGAATAGGTGAGCTTCTGTGGGAAGATGAATTTTCATACACAGGTGCAGTAATTAAATATTCCTCTTGCAACAGAGTATTAATAATCCACACCACAATCCTTGATCAGTCCACGGCATCCTCAACAAATTTGTGAGGAAGACTAACTGCCTTAGAACTGAGACAGAGGAACATAGGTCTTTTTTGTTTGTTTGTGTGTTTTTAATGAAATGATTGAAAACATTAATATTTGTTTTTGTGTCAACACAAAATATTTTAGACCCCAAAATAAAATGTTTCATTTTATTTTCAAGTTATTTAAATATATTTAAACCCTTTTTTAATGTAGGTCAGTTTTAACAGAGAAGTGTCATCGAAATGAACATTTCTAGAGCTTCCATTTTGTGCACTAGCATTTTTAAGCAAAGCATTTCATTGTCAAAACTCTAAGCAAAATATGTTGACATTTTAAAGCTCTTTCTGTTCTTCTTTCTTTAAACCAAAACTATACCCTGATATCAATCTGAAGATAAGACTTACTTCAGAAAAAATTGAGAGAAGTAAGTTTTCTCTGAAATAAGTCTTATCTTCTATATTTCTCTTGTTTCTCTCTCATTTATCAGTGAGCTGAGTATTTGTCAGCACAACAGTTCTTGGTCCAGCTCTACTCATGAATGACACTGGCGTATTATGTGTCCTAATCTACACTTAGCTTCATGCACATCACAACACACTTCAGGTCCCCAGATCTGTTTTGTCCCCATCAGACTAGAAATCATGAGAAGGGGCTAATAGCAGAGAGTATGTAAATCATTTGCCCAAGTTATTCCCTATTACTTTTAGTGATCAAAATGTGAAAAGAAAAAGAAAAGAAAAAAAAAACAGTCAAGAAAAGTACAAGAACTTAGCARGTTCATAAAAAGATGAGGGCAAAGAGGAAGTAACCAACCAACAAGAGTCTGGAGGACACRCTATTGCAGTTTCGGCATAAGGAGACTTGCAGAGAATTAAAGTGCCCATKGGCCTGTGGGTGAGTTTTCATCTGTTCAGTTGCATTTGCTTGAGGATGTGTCTCGTTGTCATCTTTACTTGGCCTGTGAATCTTTTACTTTTTCTATTTTTACATTTGATGAATATTATCCACAGAAAGTTTTTGTTTTCTTTACACTGGACTTGAGAGAAGGGAAGGGCTGCTGTGTCATGGATTACACATTCAAAGCACTCCAACTTTTTCTTTCTTTTTCCTTCYTTTGTTTTTCATTATCTTCCTTCTTCCCTCCACCATTTTTTGCTAGAGCTTCGTTGCTTGCAGTTTGCTTTTTCTGCAGGAGACGTCTTTGACCAGGTTTGCTTTTGGATGTTTATGAAATTAAATTTTCTTCAGATGAAATTGCTCAGACTTTTATTCAGTAAGGAGTAGCTCGTTCACTATGTCTTTGGTTTGATTTCTCTTCTCTGGTGTTGGTTTTGGCTGCTGTTTCTGTGCTCAACTCTCACACGCTCCTTGATCTAGGTTTGAATCTTCGTTGTGCCCTGTTAGCCTGACTTCATGCTGTCCTGTGTCTTGGCAGTTTTTTTACTCCACTTGGACAGTATTTACCCCCATGGACTGTTATGTGTTAACCTCTCTGCTGCTCTCCAAAGGTACCTATGTATTAAAACCATAGTTATCAATGAAGCTACTGTGTGCTTGAGTTACTTATGCTGCTCATGAACTCTGGCATGCATTTAGTGTCATCGATTTGAGCATGCAATATGTTCAGTGTCGTTTGTTTTCCCTCTGCCTGAACTGTGTTTTCCCTGAGTCTATATGTTTTTTCAGACTGCCTTTGGTAACATTAAATCCCAGGACTCTTTCATTGCCTTCCAGTGATGTCTCAGTTGCTGTCACTACTCTTTGGCCTTTCGTCCTCATGAAGGGGTCTGGCACTTTCTGACCCGGGTTTATATCAAAAATGTGCTGGGGGGCTTGTGCTGTCTTCTGCTGAGTCAGGGGTTTGCCAGGCCTATTTAATTTCCTTCTGCCAGGCTAGTTGTAGTCTGCAATGTCTCTTGCCATACCAAGTCTGGAACATTGTTTGACAACCTTTTTCTTGTTCCTGTTTAGCTTTTGATGCAGTCTGCATTTTGTGTGACAGCTTCTGGTACGTGTTTCCTTTAGGTTTATTTCCTCAGTGACTGTACGTTGTAATCACTTACATTTCTGTTGTTCCTTTCTTTAAGAAGGATCCTAAGTACTTTACAAAATTAACATACAGGCAACATTTCACTCTGAGTAACATTCAGCTATTTGTGAGGTAGAATGGATATTGGCTCTTTAATCATGCCAAACAGCACTGCATAGCAGTCCAGGATAAGAAAGAGGAATCTTGGCTTGAAGGAGAGGAGGAATTTTTAAATGGGCTCTGGTCAATTTTGTCCCTAAGGTCTATTTCAGAGGAAAGCAATATGGATCATTAAAGACCAGGAGTGACAAGGCCCTTGTCCTTCTTCTTCCAGAATATGATGCCTGAACTTCAGAAATACAGTGAGAGGAACAAATGATCCTCTAGAAAACAAACAAACAAACAAACAAACAAACAAACAAACCAAAACAAAACAGCTTTGGATCAATGAAAATATTACTTTTGGTCAGATACAAAGGATTAATTTTGAAAGTTTTACTGCTGTGAAATCTGGATTTCAGTGTTTTCATGTAGACTCACAGAAGTATTTAGGTACCATTTGTACAGCTGAAATGCAGTGGAGAAGGAAATGACAGTATCTCCCCTCATACCTCAGAGTCTTGTTAGCCAAAAGTGAGAACTCCTAAGTTAAGGAAGATCTGCACTCATATACCCTCTACTGACCCTGAGCCTGTCCCTTTCAACACAGGTTGAAAACTGAGATCTTTGTCAATTCTTAGGAAAGAAGTCTAAAATTCAGAATATGATTCTTTTTTTTTGAAAGATGCTATTCCTTTTCCACTAACTGCTTCCAGTGTCCTTGCGGATGCTTGTCTGAATCCAAAATTCCACCAGTTTTATTAATAGTGACTGATAACAAGATTCTTTTTTTTGTGTTGAATAGAACATTTTGATAAGTGAAAAAATCAAAAAAGCAAACAAACCTGAGTTTAGATTGAACCAATACCTTTATTTTTCTTTATTCTGTATAGTCAGGCACTGCTTTGATATTTTTTTCAGCTTTAATCAGAACACCACCTTGCTCACTGCTGTAGCAGGCAAGGAAGCACGAGGAAGGGAGAAGTGTGCAATGGGGCAGCTCCCTTTCCCCACTGCTTAACATGGGGTGCATATTACTGCAGGCAGTGCTGGTAGGGGGCTGCAGATCCTTTTACTCTCCCAGTAAATAAAACTTCTCCTGTGGTTATTCAGAGAGAATAGTGTTTGCTGCTAAATCACTTGTATAACCTGGGTGCACTGGAGATATGCTTGAGGGTTCCTGGTCTAAGTGGTGTCATATGGCAGTCTCCTATTCAGGGTGGGAGAATGGATAGTAATAGGGAAAAATAGGTTAAAAAAAACCCCCACTTTTTTGGCAGTCTGCTATCTGAAATCAACTCTTTACCTGTTTGCATCATCTGAGGTGTTTTACATCTTCTAATCTCTTATTAGGATGGTTCAGGTCACTTCTTTCAGGCTTTTTTTTTTTTTTTTTTTTTTTTTTTTGTTCTTTCTTAGAAGTGGGAGTTATTTGCTTTCCTTCTTAGATGTGTGCTCATTTTCACTGAGGCCAGAGTTCTTTGTATTGCTGCATTTAATTATGTTTGCTTTGTAAAGACTTCTGGGATTATGGCAGCATGTCATTTCTGTAGCTTCTCTCCCTCTGACAAGAGCTGCCTGTGGACACTGTTTTCCTTGAGCCTCTGTCTATAGCAGTATGTATCTGTAGGTTCCTAAAGCTCAACATCATGTCTCTTTTTGTATAGATGGTTGCTGTTCGAAATCTCAACTTTCTAGACAACTAAGGATCAGACCTGTAGTGGACTATGTGTCTGTATTTGAACAGTTGTTCTCATCCGTGCTGTCTCCTRTGTTCTGTCCCAGAATAAACTCTGTGCATGTATATTTTCCTGTTCATTGCCTAGACACCTTGCTCCAGCTTGGGACTAATGGAGAGAGTGTCTTACAAATAAAGATTAAAAGAGAACAGTCTTGTGAAATCTGCACTAAGGACGCTCTGCATTAAGGAGTCCCCTGTCTCAAATAACTACTCTGAAATATTCCCAGGGTTTACTGTGCAATGTTACTTGAACTTTAGTTAAAAAGCACTTACTGTAGGTAACCAGCGTCTTCCTGGACCATTGCCTGGTTGCTGAGGATAGATTTTCCCAAGCTTACATTTTTGCTAGATAGGGAATATGTTAATTTTATGCAAGCGTTTGAAGGATATAATCAATAAAGGAAAGGAAAGACTTCTTCAGGACAATCTGAGTGTAATTAAAGAGTAATGGGATGGCACAAAATAAAATGTATTTAGATTGAATAAGAGGTATCATAGGACTCTTTTGAAAGAATTGTCTGAGGAACACTAAGATCCTGCTTACTGGGATTGTTGAACAGAGGACTGGACAGAGCAAATGTGAGGGTGGTGGAGAGAAACTGACTGGAGAGATATCTGCATTTTTTATTTTTGCTGTTCCATTTCTTTTTGTTCATTGCTCAATGCGGCTAGCAGCACACTACCACCAGGAGAAATATTTCCTTTCCCAAATATGCTCTTCCCCCATCCACATTATCTGCCCTCCTGTGAGTGGGAGTTTAGAAGAGGTTTCCCTCAACTTCTGCTTGAAATAGGACCCAAATTTGTGCTGTGAAACTGTGAGGAGGCTGAGAAGCCATTTATTACTCTGATGAGCACAGCTGGGCTCTGCGCTATCCACCCTGTGCTTGTGCGGGTGGAATTTTCCAGGAACTTCCCCCCTCCGTCGCCACCATCACATTGCAAACTTCAAGAAAAGCAACTCATGAAAATGCATTCTTAGCACACAGCTGATATGGTCAACATCTGGCTTCAAAATAGAGTATTGGGGGAGATTTGAAATTGCTGTACTTTGAAAAAATGACTTGAGGTATTTATAGGTATCTAGCAATACAATTTAATCTTTTTCTGTCATGTGTTTCCTATACAGTTTATTGACGAATGCTTCAGAAAGCTAAATAATGCGGAAAAAGAGCATGAAGAGGGGTAGGTATGGGAGAAACTAGTCCCCCACAATTTTAGTTAGAATCTGAAATGAAAAAAACTTGTGAATGGAGGAATAGGTATCTGGCAGTCCTCCTTTAGAAAGCAAAACTTAGCAAAGAGGGCAAGAAAGAGAGCGGGACAGCAAAGAGAGACATCTGCTTTTATTGGTTGTGGGAACAGAAGTATGTGACCAGTAATGAGTAAGGTGGAAGAAGATGAGTCCTCTGAGCCTGGTCTTGGAGGTTGGCAGGAGCTCAATGGAGAGCTTCTGCAGCTCCCTCATTGAAGATACAGCATGAATGGGATGATGGGAAAGGACCATTTGACCTTCTGGGTTGTACTGGGACAAAAGAAAACTTCAGCATGTTGCCAGGCTATCTTGTGCATAGGCATTTGCTTAGCACCAAGCCTCACTTGGGCAGCTGGGGTGCTGTTTGGTCCACTTTTGCTAAGCAGGCAGAGAGCTTGAGACCACATATAAAGGGAGGGGATACTCATAAAATTGGACCAGTAATCAGTGGCTTCCCCAGTATAGGGCCTACACCTTCTCTAAAAAAGGAGCCTGCAGAAGTTAACCTCAGCAGACATAGGCGAGGACAAGTCTGCATCTGTTCAAGACTTCCTCTCTGCATCAGAAGTGCTGTCTCTCTGTTGGCACTGCAGTCCGAAGGTCCTGCGTATGCTCTGTGTGTTTGAAGCCAAGACTCATGCTGTAGCACAGAGCCAGCTGTATTGGTAGCCTGTCTGCTGCCATGGCTCAGCCTTTTGAGGTAAGAACATTCCCTWTGGGCTGTGCAGACAGGGCACTGGAAGGGGATCTTGGAAAGAGGATTGAAGGCCAAGTAGGAGAAACCTTGCAGAGGTCAGAACAGTCTGGAAGAAGCCCTCAGATAACCAGCTGGTGTACTGGGCTGTGAAGTGCCATATAGAGAACCACGCTGGGCAGAATGGGTGTTGCAGGCAAAACTGTCCAGATTTGGGGACTTTTACTTATGTAATTCTTTCTCAGTTGACATAAACCTTTAATTATTGGTAAAGGTATTGAGAAACCAAGAAGACATGAACAATTGAAGCAACACTTAAGGAAATGCCTTTCCTCTCTGCCCTAGTGTGGGTCCCCCCATGTGCTGCTGTCCCTTGGAACTATTCCTGCTCTACTGTAGGTCCCTCAAGTGCAGGCCCTCAGGGATGACCCTGTGCTGGCATAGATCCCTCACAAGCTGCAGTCCCTCAAGGTGTACCTCCTATGACCACTTTTCCTCCTATGTCCCACCTTCAGGTTTTCACATATCTTCCCTTTAGTGTGTCCTTATCTTTGCCCTCCACAACTCCCCTTCTTTATATCCTCTCCAGCAGTTACCACCCTTTCTTTGATAGGGCGCTTGACTCTGTGAGGTTATTTGAAGAGCTGTTGGTGCTGATGTGCTACAATGCACTTAAGGATAGGGCCTTAGGAGAGAAGGGGCACATATCTATTTGAGCAAGTCCCACTGAAAGTGACTTGTAATCAGATTAGTTGCAGAAAATCCTCAGGAACTTTTTTTTTTTTAAAGGAGGAAAAATAGTGTTTCAGTTAAAATAAATTTTTCATATGAGGTGCATGTACTGGTCACAAGTCAGTACAAATTGATTTTTTTTTCCTCAGATTTTGGGGTAATATTTTGAAATTTTCCATGAGAAGTAATGTCAGGGGCCTCCTCGTATTTATATTCAAATGGATATTTCTGTGTGTTTCAGGAAGCCAGAAACATGAATCAGATGATTCTGGTATTAAAAAAAGAATGTACTCTTAGCCAGTGCACCTCCTTCAGAGGAAATTACCATCTCTCTCTGCTCCAGAAGCTTCTGCAGTGCTAAATGCAAAGCTGTGCAGACATTGATAGGAATAACTGAACCTTGATTTATAAGGAAACATCTAGGGCTGAATAGCAGCTCAAGTTCAAGGTCATGGACAAATCTGAAACTGCATCTTCTATATCAATGAGGGTTTATGATTGCTATGGTGAGCAGAAAGTACATCAGAAATATTTGAAGTGAGGTATAAGAATTAATGAAAAAAATCTATATTTCTTCTCAACTTTGTCAGATGGGTTCTAAAAATTAAAAAAAGAAAAGCGGTGTCTCTATTTTAGGAAAGCTTCTCTTACAGGCCACCTGAACACCATCCTCTAGAAAAGTGTCATTCAAGGCCTCTCCCCTTTCTCCGTTTGCCCTGCATTCTCTCCCTCTCCCATTTCTTTATTCCAGAATTTTCTTCACTGCTGCAACCCAGACTACTCAGAATTTTACTGATGCTGCAAAAATGCTAGTGCACTTCCTGAACCAAATCCCCTTTTTTGAGGACTCAAGCARCAGATTTGTTCCCTAGTAGACTGGCAATGCAGTTCTTGCCTGGCTCTTTATGTGAACTGTGCAGTTCTGGGGAATCTACRTGCTCTCCCAGCATTGTGCTTGCCAAAAGTGCTGGACAGGATTGTGGTGCAAAGCTCAGCAAGGCCAGAACGTGAAAACAACCAAAAGAAAAGGAGAAAGGACTGGAAGAAGAAGAGTTAAAACACAAACTTTCCTGATATCTTTGTTGAAATCAGATTGATTTCATCCATGATTACAGACTCACTTTTTGTAGAGAGACTAAAAGAATGTTAGAATGTTGCTGTTATTGGCCATTCATTTYTGTAAGCGCTTTGCAGAACAGAGAACTCCCATGCAACCAATCAACTATCTACCTGCAGAATAATATTGATAGCACTAGAAAACTGTAACTGGCTTCAAGGATTTTCTGATATTTCCCTTATCTTTGTAGAAAGAGGAAGAGGCAGGTTACTAGCCTCCTGTGAGCAAGTCTAGGAGATATTTGTGAGGAGTTATCTTTTAAAATAGACAATCCTTCTTTTTATCAGTCTGCCTGACATGGGGCTTCCTTGCAGGGAAAGGTAGTTGCTGAGATATCTGTTTGGAAGAAGATCTGACAACCCCTGGTTTTCTTCATCCATTTCAATTCAAGTTTGAGAACCTGTGAAGGTTCTAATAATCAGAATTCAGATGCTGGAGAACATGCATGTCTTCTCTAAACACCTCCATTCTGTTCCCTTTACTAATGGGATCATTTGAGGTATTTGCCTGTTTACCCAACTGATCTGTCTGTTTTAGGGGACAAGATCTACATGTGAATACATGTAGATCCTGCAGCAGTGTTAGAGTCTGAGACTTGATTGAAAGAGGACACAAAATTCAAATTCAGGCCCTTGAAAGGATCCTGGACACCTGACCTGCTGTTATCAAGGTCTCTCATTTGATTTTGTATTGGATGTGCCAACAAGCATTAGCACACCAGTTCTAAGAAAACATCTTTGTATTGATTTTACTTTACATGTTTTATACTCTTGCTGCTCAAATTATTACCTCTGTTGCTACTGAGGTGCCATAGAGCATCATACAGAACCCATGCCTAAATCATATGAATTTCAATGAATAAGGCTGTTGCACTGAGCATACAGTGCATCTCTTTTTCAGTGGTGGACCTACCTTCTTTTTTGCTTCTGGGTGCAGCTGAAGGTGCTAAATTTGCTCTCTAGAGGCATCTTTGGCTCMTCATCCTAAGTATTTTGGAACTTTATGCTTCAACCTGGATTGAAATCAGGTAGGTTAATTGAGCTAAAAGTCTGTAGATTTGTAACTGTAGCTTACCAGTTGTGTGATCTTGGTGCAGGGTGCTGGATGCTGATATTTGCCTTTTTCCATGCCTTTGGCAAAATGAAGACCAAGGTTGTKGACCTTTTAGACAAGTTGCACTGCCTGCCTGTTTGCTTAGGCTGTTTCTGAGGAGAATGTTTGTTGCATAGGGAGGCATTGGTTATATTTCTTCCTTATGGATTGCAGAGGTCTCTAATGTCATTTTCTGACCTTGTGTTAATTGGAAGCATTTTCATGAGTGTTTTTCAATTTTAGTGCTATTGCACTTGGAGAGATTGAAATAATACACAGTATAAAATAGGGGATAAATAAAATCAATGATCTTACGAGATTTGGCAAATGCTACTTCTGTGGTGCCCAGAGCCACCTTGTTGGCTAATAAACTATTTGTCCTTATTTCTCTGGCTTCTCTTCCAGAGAACGGATCCTCTCAGGAGCTCTCTCTCACACGCACTGATCACCAGAAAGGCTGCAAAGGATWAAGAGTCAGGGCAGTGATCAGAGGGATGCACACTTTGAGTGGAGAGGATGCAGGAAATTAGGAAAGGGTGATATTTGGAATGTACAAAGTGGCAGAAAAAAAAAGCTGAAGAATGTTTTGACCCTTTTGTTAATCACCTTAGAAGAAAGGAAAAGAAAATTGTGTCTCATTAGGGGAATGCTTCTGATTTCCCTAGCAGGAATGTTGATGGGGTGTGCAGAGCTTCTTCTAGAAGTCCGAGGAATGGGCCTTGCTCACTGATTGTAGAGTTCCTCACACTCCTAGGCTGCAGCAGTACATGAGATCGTTTCCTCTGTTTTGCTAGTAGAGCAGCAAAATCACAGCCAGCTGAACCTTCTGGCTTGTGAATGGACTGATCCACCCAGACTGCTGTTGTCAAACTATGTCATTGAAAGAGATGTTTTCCCTTACTTTTCCATTATATTGTGGTCATCTGGAGATAGCTGAGGTCCCGTATTCACTTTTATGATTCTTCTAATGGGAGAATAGTTTGGACCAAAGTTCACAAGGAGGTCCCTTGGCTCTAGCAGATTACTAGATTCAGGGGAAATCTCTAAAGTCATCTAATGCAGTTCACTAAATTCCTAAATTCACCTGAAAGAGACTGAATTTTACTGACTTTGCTTTCCATCCACAATCTTTGACAGTACGTTTTACAGTGGGGCCTATTCCTACAATAAATCAGTTCAAGGTTTAGTGTTCAAGAATATAAATTTCCTCTTTACTCCCATTCCGCCCAAATTAGTATATTTGAGAAAAGCAAAGTGTTGACATTTTGCAATTCTCTGTCCCGAAGCAATACCATGTATCAGTAATCTTCAGGCCTTGGGCAAGAGTACTTTGCAGCATGTGTTGCAGCAGGATTTAATACTGAATATTGTCAGGTACAGCTACCTCTGCAAAGTTGATGCTGGACTGCATAAGGTCCTTTTGGTAGTGCTCCTTAAGTCTGCAATGAATGATATTGCCTCTACCTCATGTGCCAAGGACCAATTCCCTCTTCTACCATCTCTAGCCTGTGACTAATACCTCATAAGAAGATAGAAGAGGTGGAGCTATCCTTGTGTGACAATTTCCTCTGCTTCTTCTTGATGCTGGGTCCAGACACTAGCTTTCCTGTCTGCTGAGAAAGACACAATCAGAGAAACATCAGTGGAAATTAAACCATGGCAAAAGAAAGAAGTGACAGAGGGAACTGTTTGAAAGAACATGTCAGATCCAAAATATCTCCTTCAGTCTAAGGCCTCTGCTATTGAACTTCATGGTGAACACAACCCAGGGGGCTTTCACTGATGATGAAAAATACTTTTTTTTTTTTTTGCAGCTGCTAAGAAAGCTCTACTCTATACTACAGGCTTTTCTGTCAATGACTATGAATGTAGAATCTCCACAGCAGGTTACTGGTTCATTGTGTTTTCATGTTGGCAATGAATGATGTGGGAGACTTCAGGGTGGTTTAAGATGTATTGTCCCATTTTCTTAGTAACAAGATAGGATGGCCTTTGCTTATGCTCTCTGGAGAACAGAGTTTGATCACTAGGATGTCATTCTAGCTATTTAAGTGTCCAGTGATTTGTACTCAGAGGAAGAAGCCTTGTCTCTAGAATATTTTAGGTATATGATCCCCTGAGACTCAGGAAAAGAAATGTAATTTTGTGTTAGAGACAAGCACTGTTCTGGCAGAATTTTGTGATGAAAATTTCTTTCTTTCTTTTTTTTTTTTTTTTTTTTCAGAATTTCTGTTTCCCTTAAGCTAGAACATCAGAAAAATCAGATTTACTTGAGGAATGGCTTAACATCACTATATGGACTGCATCATGGGCTAGCCTCCCCATAAATATTACGGCTTGGAGGAAGATAGCGCAAGATTTCAGTTCTGGGATGATGCTTTTTTCCACCCTCTTTATGGTCTTGTCTCTGCTATCTGGGATATTCAAAGGCCAAAGATCTCAGGCAGACAAAATACTAGATGTGRGCATCTGATGTGGCAGTCTTGTATCCTGCTTGACACTTCTCACCACTAGCTCTAGCTTGCCTCTAGCTCTTGCCTACTGCTGCACCTGATGTATAAAATACAAGCACAGAAACAAGCCCTTAGCCTGCCCGTGAAAGGATGTGGGAATGTACATGCCTGTGTTTCTTGAGAAGTTCATTTCATGAGGTTGGAGGGCAGGTAAAACTTGTTTGCAAAATATAATCTGAGGGCGATAGGTGAGTGATGCATGTGCAGRGAATTGTAGATGCACTTTGGGTACTTGTGATTAAGTTGATGCATGCAGAAATGTTCTTTACTTCTCAGGGATCTACATGTGTGGGTTAGGAATATTGGTTCTTGCAGTTTGTGCTTCTTTCTCTGTGTGCGTTTTGGTTTGGGAAAGGTGGTGACATTCACTCTGGGTGTGTGTATGCAGTTCTGTGCTCTGTGTGCTGTGTCTGGATCTCTCTATATTCTTSTTCTTTCATTTCACTGTCAGTCATGTTAGTCTTGTGCAGAAAGTGCACAAGGCAGAGCTCACCATGACTGAATGGGTGTGTGATAGTCACGGCCAATCTTGTGTCATTCCTTACGGTGGCTCTGTCCCTTGCTAGTAGCACAGGTTTCAGAGGGATGTGCAAATTCTGGAAAATGCTGGTATGAGGTGACTTCTAGGTCTTCCTTTTACAGAAACATAACGTTCACTTCTGAATTCAAATTGCTACTACCATTTAGCTCTTCATAAGCCTACCCTTAGATGTGAGGCCAGACATATCAGGAATCCTAGTGTCTTTCTGTGTGAAATAGTAGGGTGAAATACCTCAGCGTCTACCATCACCTTCACTTCTTGATTCACTTCACAGTCTTGATTTATAACTTCAATCATGTGAGTTTTTACCACTTCCAAAACTCCAAGTTGTTTATTTGTTTCTAACCACTAGTATTCAAACTCTGAGTGTTATTCCTGATCCTGTGAATGCCCAGTTTTCTCCTGATCTATATTAATCTGTATCCCCCACTATTGCACTGTGACAGCAAGTTCTGCAACCTGATACATCAATGTGTAGAAAAGTATCTTCCAGGTCCCAGAAGTCCGTGAGTCTGATCTTAAAAGAAGGTAATAAAATAAAATAAAATAAAATAAAATAAAATAAAATAAAATAAAATAAAATAAAATAAAATAAAATAAAATTGTAACTATTGTTTAAAAGTCTCATATATATAAAAAAAAGAGAGACTCTCATATGGTTTCCTCCTATAATGAGCAATTTTACACTTCAGACATCATACATTGTCTGTCATAATGGTGTTTAGTTTTAGTTCTCCACCACTTTATCATTCAGAATGCCTTGCCTTTGGGAAATTGTTTTTTCAGTTCAGCATGCTGATGGAAAGTTCTGTTCTTTTGACATGCTTTTGACCCAAAGTTTATTTAAAAGCTCAAAATTATAACAGTAAAAATGACCAAAAAAAGCCCATAGAATTCAACTTTACTAGATATTTTTCAAGCTATACTATTGTGAAGAATTTTTTTTAATAAAAGATGTGCTTTTCAGTGCTTCGATAACACCAGTGGGTTAAATATCTAGTGGGATAGATAGTGGGTTAAATTTTGGCTTCATGCTTTTTCATTGTCATAAGTGACTTTTCACATCTGAAGAAATCTATTTGACAAATGGAAAAGTTTTGAGCAATTATGAGYGAATGTTGCAGCTGTTCCTTGAGATTCATTCTCATTTTCTGTTTTTGAATGTGCATCAACTGTGAATCTCCTGAGAGAACTGTTCTTGGACATGCAGCTTTTGGAGAGGTTTACTGAGTCAAAGCAATGATGAAGGTAAAAACAATGGCGATAATAGATGGCAACYTGAGCAACACTGAGTGCATGGGCTTATTCTGTTCAGGACACAATCTACAGTTGCAGATCAGTGAGAAGATACCTATTAATAGGTGGAAGTTTGAAACTTGGAAGTGTTTAGGGGTAAGGACTTACCTCTTAAGTAGGAGCAGATACAGGAGATGCTTGGGATGTTTCATAGTCCACTGAACTTCCTTCTTTCTCTTTTCTTCCTCTTCCCTTCTCACTGGCTAGGTTTCTAAGAGCAGTCCAGCTGGGACTGAGTGAGATCTGCAAACCAGCCTCTTGTGCACTCTCCTAAATGCCTTTTCAAGCAAGCTCAATAATTGATGAACACCTGGGTCCTTGTCCGCACTGAAGAGTGCATGTGGTATTTAGAACACGAAAATGCTATTTGGCCCTTCAGAGCTCATGCTTGGAACAACACCATTTCCCCAGGACACCAGTTAATTGTTCTCAGAGTAGTTTAGAGAAATTTCCTTCCTCCAGTGGTCTCAGCTGCTTGACTTCTAGCCTAGAGCTGCATCCTGCTTCCAGCACCAGACTGCTAACTTCCACTTGGCAGTCCAGGATGCACTCGAGCCTCCTTCTTTCTCCACTGGCCTACAAACTACTTTCTGCCTGCTGCTGTCCAGCCTACCTTCTGTCAGAAGTGAAAAAAGGGCAGCAAGCCTCAAATCGTGTCCCAGTTTTCCATATCACAGAATACCACCTTGAAACATTGCACAACTCGTTGCGTGCCAGGGGCTGGTTGTTCTACCTATGTGTGGAAGATGCACTGACACAGCTGTGCTGCGAGTGCAGGGAAGAGTGGGATGTCAGGGTTGAAATGTGTCAGAGGAGCTGGAGAAGGAGGAGGGGGAGTGGGTGAGAACTGTCGTTTTGCAGAAGCTGCAGGCCATCAGCTTCAGTACCTGGGCAAATAGACTTGATGGGGTGGGCAGGTTGGAGTAGCTGGGGGTGCTGCTGAGCAGGGAAGAGGCATTTTGACAATATTTTAAGTGTAGAGTGGGAGGAGGAACTAAAATAGTCAGAGGTGATATAGATGGGGACTAAGGTACTGAACTGTCTGTTGCTGTGAGAGGCTGAAATGGCAGGAGGTACTGCTGGTCAGGACTGTAGGACAGGAGCCTCCTGCATGTTAATACCAGCCTCTCGGCTGCTGTCAGCATGACAGACTTGCTCAAGGGCAAAGGTGAATGTTTCCCAAGACAAGGTAACCACTTCCTGTCCTCTGTTGCAGCAACACAGTTCATACACACTGTCCCTTTTTTTTTTTTTTTTTTCCCAAGGGAAATTTTCTGCAAAGGTGTCCTACAAGCTCACTGCTCTGGAAATGTATCTGTAAACCTCGCCCAGCTAGTATCTGTCAATATCCTGGAGAAACACGAATGCCTGTCTACCAAAAAAGGGCATGAAAGAGAATGAAAGGGGAAAAATCTTGGTATTGTAGATTTATGGAATCACAGTAGTTTAACCCTAATGGTCAGAGAAAAAAATATAAAATATTATCCAAATTTCATGTCAGAACCTGGACAATAACAAGGAGATGTGTAAAAATCCATCTGGATTTGTCGAGAGCAAGTCATGTCAGACCAATGTAATATCCTTTTATGACAGAGTAATAGTCATTGGAAACAAAGGTGAAGCTGAAAGGGTCATTTGCTTTGACTCCGAAAAGCTTTTTCACTGTCTCTGTCATTGCATTTTGTTAGCAATCTAGAGAAAAAAGGTCCCGAGGAAAGCTAGTAATAAATACTCGAAAAACTTAAAAGAATATCAAAAAGAAAGGGAGCATTGAATGGGGTTCTGTAAGGGTCTGCCCCATGTTCAGTTCAGTTCAATGTTTTGATTTTTTTTTAACAGTTTGGGTAATGGATAGAGAATTTGCAGATTAGAAGATGACACCAAACTACAGGGGACTGTGAATATGTTGGAGAACAATCAGAATTCCTAATGATCTTGACAAAACACTGTGAAAAAAGCAGGATATAATTCAACAGAGACAAGTGCAAGCCATTTTACTGTTGTAGGAATAATCAAAATACCATACATAAATACAGCACAGAGAAAGATCAAATAGATCACAGTTTTACAGAAGGGAGCTGGGAGGGAGCTAACAGAGTACCACAAGCTGAACATGCCTGTATATATTTGAGAAAGAGACAAATGCTGTACTTGGGTTTATAAATAGAAGTTTAGTCTGCAAGGTGTATGATGTAATCTCTGTGGCTTGCTGAGTGACGGYAAGGCACCAAAAGGCTTGGTTCAGTTTTGTGAATAGCACTTCAGGAAAGCTGTGGGCAATCTGGAAAGAGCCTAGGGCAATCAGTTAGAATAGTAAGGGGTCCAAAAAATATGACTTATATGCAGTGATTAAAGAAATAAGGATTGTTTAATTTTAAATTGAGAGAAATGAGGAGAAAGGATGAGACACTGGACAACACAGAATGAGCTTCGTGAACCTCTGAACCTTCCTGTTTGCAACCAGCCCTTTGGCAGCACAGTTGACCGCATTAGTACAATATGAGGACTCTTACACTGTCTCTGGTGGAAGAATTTCTTTGATGGCTTTAGGTAGTTGGAAGTCYGTATGAGTCCTGTCTGCTTGAATAGTTCCATTGGACCATAGTCAGCAAGATAGCATTGGAGACTGTCAGAGAAAAGCACATAGGAAAGGGACAGATGAGTAAGACTGATGTACAACCTATCCCACTTGGAACAAGAGGAGTGATCCCCACCCAAGGGGCTGTTCTGGCCTGAAAATCACTAGAGAAACTTGTAATGTGAGCTGTGGATCAGCAGAGGTCTTCAAGCTGAGAGCAGAAGGTTGGTGAGGACAGGCCATCTCCTGTAACTCTGGCAGAAAGCCAAAGGCATCATATCATCTCTTCTTTCTTTAAGCTAGTCTTTGCTTTTGATTGATGTCATCATTGACCTTGCATTTTTTTCCATCTGCATCTTTTGTATGTACTTATTTATCTTTGTTTCCCTCGGTCTGTTATCACTGTGTGTCCTCTATGGTGTAGCTTGTCTGTCTGTGCCATTGGCCCATCCTCTACTGTATGTGTGTTCTGTCCTCTTCAGTCTGACTACCGTAATTCCCCTGGACTAATAGATCGTAGATCTCTCATAAGACTAATATGAATAACTTTCAGATTAGTATTATGGACATACAGTACTACGCATTGAAAAAATACTTCTGGAGCTGAAGTCTCAAAGTATATAAAAGAGGAGTTACTTGCTAGGAGCTAATAAGGTAAATATGGGTAGGAGGARAGTGGGAGATCTTGAGAGCAAAGGGGCAGTCAGACACCTGTATTATAGCATAATGAATGATGTCTGTGACTTTCTGTCTGACTAGTTGTAAGCTGGGCTGGCAATTTTTGTAGACATTATGGGTGAAAAGAATTTGAAGGTTGAATCTCATACTGTTTACTTTGATGCCTAGATTTTATGTGGACGTCAGAGCACCAGATTTAGTATCTGCTTTCTCAAAGGAACTGGGAAACAAATATATCCTTTCATTCCTGAAACCATATCCCATTCATTTCTAATTTTCAAATTCCTAATGTATTTATCACATAATGACTTAACATCATGTTTTTTTGTTGAGTATATTCATGATCCTCTGTGGTGTTAGTACTCTAGGAATATATTATGCATCTAAGACCTGGGAACTCTTTGGCTATCCTTGTTTGATAAAATTTAGGAGCTATTCAACAATCTTGAAATGGAGAGGCAATATTGGGGCATGGTAAGACAGGTGTTTGTTCTCACCCTTTGGAAATATCTGAAGTCTCTGATTGGTGATAAAAGGGGCAGGCAAGAAAGCTCCTAGGAAGGCAGAAAACAGAAACGCAGCATTTTTATGGATGAATGAGCTTTTATGCAGTTGCTTTTAAAAGACGAAATTATATGGCCATTTGCACTGCCTCTTGATTGCTTAGTGCACCAGCTATTCTTTATGCTACATGCCATTTGCTGCCTTGTATTTAACTTTGCTACATATTCTGGGATGCAGTTTGCATGAAGGCATCTATATTAATGCATCTGTACTGTTTTGTATGGTTAGACCAGGGTAAGACATGGGCTCATTAACTTCTTTTATTTCTTGTTCTTGTCTTATGCCATCTTGGCCCAACTGAACTCTAGATGTGAATATGACAGATGCCTATTCTGCTGCAGCCCTTTTCTTGCCCTTTTTATACTGCTATATGCTGTGACTGCAACATAATCTTTGAGGATCGTTACCTAAATTATTACATAGAAAAGTCCTTTGGGATCCAAATTCACCTCTGGCATTAGCGACTGCAATTCCATTGACTTCAGAGTAGGTTTACTACTTGACGTCAGCAGTAAATTTTTGTAATTTAGATATCAAAATGAATAGTACAAAGGCACATAGGAGTGGCTTCTGTCCTGAAAATGACCCATTCTCAGGCTCATTTTGGCTCTCAGATTTGGCTCATTGACAGTCCTTGCAATGTTATGAACTCCGTCCTCTGTTTCCTTGTATCATGGGACCTTCTTCTGCTCTCCTTATTGTTATCCTTCCCAGTATCATCAGATCTGTTTGTCTACAGTCATGGGCTCCCTTAAGCTGTATATTCTTCACCCTCTACTCCCCCTTTGCAGCCAGTTATGCTGAGTTGTATTGAGATAAAGCTAGGAGAGTCAGAACGATGATTGCCTCCAGGTATTATGAGGCTGTGGAAGGTATTGTAGATCAGAGCCTACAGAAGCTGTCTTACAGCTGCTACAGGCCAGAATACCTTTTATCTCCCATATTCCACAGAATGGAGACAGGCCTGGCCCAGGTAAGCCTGGTTTATGTTAGTGTTACAAATCTGAAGAATCTTCAGCAACGATTATACAACCCTTGGCTATGTTCAAGACCTTACAGCCCTTCCCCTGGAGAGAAGAAGTGGTATCATCAGCCTCTGAGATGTGGAGAAATGTAGAAATGCAGGTTGGCAAAGCATGAACCAATTGACTCTTATTGGCAAGGAACTATTTTTGGGAGCCAGTGATGAGAACACCCTGTACTGCTGCAAGTTTGGCTCTGCCTTGCAAGGTTATTATCTGAGAGTTTTAATCAGTCTGTTAGATGTATGGAGGGAGTAGCTAGTGTCTTAGGCTTTGTGTTGTTATAGGCTTTGTGTTGGGATAAGAAAAGGAGGGACAATAGGGGAGTATCTTGAGGTATAAATGAAGAAGAGAAATCCATTACTTCAGTTTCTGTGATTTGTTTGTCATTAAATATGTGGATGATATATAAGCCTAGGATAGGTTTTCTGTATCTCTGTGGTCTCTCAGTGGTCAGGTGGGGCAAATCATCTGTGACACCTCAAACATATTTCCACTGCTCATCTTCTTAGCCTGGAGTGTCCCTGAGTTTCCCATGAATGAACTCTGCTCATAAAGATCGCTTTGCCTTCTGCTGAAATGCAGTTGCATCTCCATGGAATGAGATGTGCCAGCTGTTCATCACTGCATAGCTATTCTAACTGACAGTTTAGGAAACAGGTGAAATGGAGGGGTAATTAGAGAGAATGACTGTAATGAACTGCACCTATGTTGYAAAAAGCTATCATTCTCACTATTGGAAAAAAAAGTGACCCTGGTTAGTTCAATGCATGAATCATGCAGAATTAGTCTCTCATTATTTCAATTATTTGTATTACCATACTTTTTGAAAAGCTCTTTCATTAATGAGGGGGCAATACAAGCAATATAACAGCCACAGCCAGTAAACACTTACTATGTAAGTTTTGGCTGAAAAAACGTGGTTATGCAGACAGATGAGAGGATCAGTGCAAAGAGAACACAGGCAGGTAAAGAAAAGAAGTAAAATAGGCAAGATTTTATTGCTGTGAACACTTAGCTTCTGAGATGGTCTATGAAAAGATAGCATGTATTATTTGCTAATGGCAGTGAACACTTTTGCGTTGATTTACTAGAGGAATACAAGGGAAAAGTGGGTCAGTATTTATAGGTGTTGTGGACTTAGTGTTTTGGCACCCTGGCTATTCCCAAGCATCTGCAGCCATCTGAACAAGAGAGAGACTTAGGGTTGAGTATGAAGGACAGAAGTGACATGACTTCACTGGCCTTTGTGGAACCTTCCTCAGGAAGCAGGCCAAAATGGAAGAAAAATACATGGGTTTCTCTGGAGTAGTATTTGAGAAAATGGAGCAACTCAGCATTCACATCTTGGCGTTGACTGGGGCATTAGGGGTGTCAAACAGCTTGGACATGAAGCACTGGGTGCAGCTGAAAAAGGAACCAAAGGAAGATGCAGAGAAAGGGAAAAGGGGACTAAGATGAATTTGTCAAAACCAAAGTGAAAAGATGCTATGCAAAGGGAGAGAATAGAGTTATGATAGTCTCGAAGGTCAACAGACTTGAATTATAAACTCGGTACCTGCTCTACCTCAGACCTGCATCTCTTATGACAAAGTGAAGTCAGAGATTCCATAGTATATCCATCCCAAAGGCCAGCTTGTCCAGGACTGCGATCGCGTCTTTCCTACACAGTGAAAGTGAGAGCACAAATCTCTCCTTCACTCAGTTCCAGTGCATTGCTTGCTGTGGTTTGCTGTGATTTCTGTTTTTGGAACTGGCCTGTCAGCCCTGTGATGACAACCTTCCCCAGCTATGACAATAACTCCATGACATCACAGATGCAGAACTGTTTCCAGCAGGAAAAATAGGTTCTTCATTAGACACAAACAATTCCAGGCATAGTAAGGGGAGAAGGTGAGTCTGTCAAAAATTCTTCTTAGTTCTCTGTTTTGCTATCTACTCTGATGGGGAAGACTTTTAAGAGCGAGTTTTCTGTTAAGTGTGAAATGAGAGACCTGGAAATATACACATATTTACTGCAGTGCTGACAGGCAACAGTACAGTAATCACAGGCAGGGAGAAGGTGATGGGTAGAAAGGGCTTGATACCATAGAGAAAACAAACTGCAAGGAGCCTTAAATTTCAGCAGCCACTTTGTGGAATCAGCTATGACAGTTGTGTGGGGTGAAAATCCCAAGGGTTGCTGCAGAAATACAGTTATGCTTTGACATCTGGATGACTATTTGTGGGAAGGGTGTTTTCATTTTCTGCTCTGCTTACAGAGAAGTAGAAATGGATGGAAGAAATGGGCTGGTCTTACATATTCAGTGGTACAAACCACACCATGAGGGAACCTCCATCTACTGCTTCAGTGGTCACTGCTGACTCCTCTCCGTACTGTTCAAATTTCTGAGAGGAGTGCCTCCCCCTGTAATGAAAGAAGGTTTTCTATGAGAGGAGATACATTTTATTATGTTTATTGTGGGAGATCACACAAGAAACTCCTCTCTTTCTTTCCTGTAGAGTGCAATTGCTTGCATATGTGTAATGGCTGTTTTTTGTGATGCACGATGCATGCTAACCTTTCACTGATAGACAGAGTGGGTACATTATTTTCTCCTTATCAGTACATATCTTTCTTCCCAAAGTGTCTATCCTTCCCAAAGGATGCTGGTCTTAAGCAGGGGAAAATGGTGATAAAAACACAATGCTGAAGCAGAAAAACTGCTGCAGAAAAAGCTGAAACAGTGTGAAGTAATGACTTTGGCTTGCTGTGTTCACTTTGTACACAAATCTAGTGGCTTGCCTTATACCGCAAATTGAATAACAGTCAGAATCTATTAACTAGGGAATCTGGGGCAGACTCCTGAAGGAAAGATCTCCAAATCCCCCTGAAGTGTAACCTTTCAATAGCTGCATGCCAATGAACAGAAAATAGCCTGCTCTTCTACCATTCAAATGGTGGCTAAAACTGCCAGTGCCCAGTGTGAGCTATGTGTATATCAGTTCAACTTCTCAGGARTTTGCCTTTATATTGGATTCTGTAAAAGTTTTTTTTCATCTTTCTAACATGTCAGGAAGTACAGATAGTGTATGATTTCCTAGGTCATCCAGGAATACCAGAGCTGCCAGAATGTGTTGTGCACTTGTAAGGCACGCTATACCATCCTTTATACCATCTTTAAGGGGAGAATAATCAATGATACCTTCATGGCTATTACCCCTCAATCAGCCATCTAACTTGGGTGACATTTTTAACGCAATTAGTAGCCAATTTTATACCCTATTCCTATTGTAAGCACTTTAAAACCAGTGTTTCTCAAGTAATCTAGAAATGACCCAAGCTCTACTCTTTGATATCTCCAGAGAGGCTTGTGAAATAGTACTGTGGCATACACAAAAATAACTCTGCATGGGTATAGTATTCACAACTTGGTAAACATGAAAGGAGCTGTCGTTATGCTAAAAACTTTTGCTGAGCCATGTAGCAGGGATGAGTATGGGCAACTGGTTACAGGGTTTGAAGGGTGGACAGCTGTACCTCCTGTTACCCAGCTTGGGTTGCTGGGGAAAGTTAAGATATGGGCTCAGTCTTGGTCCCTTTCTGGAAGAGCTCCAGAAGGAGCCTCCAGCCCACTCCTGGGACTTTCAAGGCCTTTTCTTTAAGTGTGAGAATATGAATGAACTAAGAGAACAGTGGGACATCAAGAAAAAAAAAAGCTCACTATTAGTAGTATAGTTGTTTAATTAACTGTGTCTTTGATATCTCAGTTAAAAGCCCTTTCATCTATTAACTTATCAATAAAGCACATTTTTGGTTTTTAGATTCATGCAGCTATGGGCTGTGTCATGGAAGAGAACAGGACAGTTGTGTTGCCAGTTCAAAGTCTTATCAGCATTTTTCTTCTCCTGACCCTCCATGCAATACTTCCACTCACTCCCCTCTGTGCCTTGAATTCTGCAGCCAAGTCCCTTGCTTGCTTTTCTGCATCTTCTGTGGTTTAGTGTCTACTTAAATATTTATTTTGATAGAATACACCATTGGGAGCATCTTGTGAATGCAGGGGAGGGATATTGTGAGAGAAAGAGGGAAACAGCAGTCCCTTGAGGGCTGTTGCTGAGGGACAGAGATGGCATGAAAGAAAACGTGTCCTGAAGTAAAGGTTAACATACCAAGGAACAGGTAGATATGTGGACTCACACAGATATACACACATACACTTGAACACACTCATACACACTTGCGTGCACACACATCCACACAAGCTGGAAAATGAACACAAAGAGAAAGGAAATATTTGTGTCAAGTGATTAGAGTGTCAGCTTCATTCAGTCATGGACGTTGCTTGCTTTTAACCCATAAGATACCATTTCTTTTCAGACCTTGCAGTCAGAAAATGCTGGGAAAATTTATATAAGAGGGCAGAAATGATTTGAGGAGCTGCATGCAGAAGCATTTGGCTTTTAATTTCTCTTAGGTTACAAGGAGTGGAAGGACAGGCTTTATGTCACTGGGAAGATAAGTTTTCCAAGGTTTGCAAACATACTAGAATTTATGATTAGGTGTTAACAATCTCTTTGTAGATAGCACATAGGCAAATCTGGGATCTTTTTCTTGTTGTGGTTGATATTTCTTAACTTTTAATCATATTCAATAGGCAGCTCAGCTTGAATTCATTAATTGCTAAGGCGTAACATATTCACTTAATTGGATTCTCTGCTAGATAGGCATATTTATATGTATTTGTATATGCGCTTAGTGTATATATTTAGCTTCATAAAGATTTATATTAATGGAATGTTAAGGTTGCCTAGTGAAATAATCAGAATACAGGAAGTAATAGCTGTTCAGTCGTAAGCAAATTTCGTTCTGTCACAAGAGGAATAAGGCCTAACTTACTCGATATACTTGGCATGACAAAAATGTAGCTGGGAGCTGGACTTCGACTGTTTGACTGTGTCATAGATTTGACTGTTTAATTATGGCACTGAGTCAAATCTATGCTTTTACATGTCTTGGACTGGCTGTAGCGCCATTTTGTACCTGTCTAGCCATCATGGCCACATTGCCGTTCTCATAGTTGAGAGTTACAGCTCAGCTTGGCTGGTTCATTTGCAAGGTTTTTTGCCTACCTAGGTCTCAGATGCTCCATCTCTTTTCTTGCATGGGACAGCAGTGCATTGGGGCAGTGCACTGGAGTGAAGATGAAGCTGAGAGCCTTWGCTTGTAGCTGCAGTTGGGAGGCATGGCTGGTGAGGGCTCAGAGGAATGCAGGGCAGGACAAACAGCTTTCCCTTCCCTACCTGTACACATGGAAACTGACTGCATGCGATCCCAGGGTGGAAGACAGGCTGCTTCAAGTCTGTTAGGAAGAGCTGTGACATTGGAATACTCTGGATACAAGCGAGTTGTTTGAGTTTGAGTCAAGCATAGGAGGTAAGATGGCCTGCTTCCAAGAGGCTGGAAGGGGCAGAGTTGAGCACTGCTGTGCCAGCTTGAGGGTCTGTGCACTTCCTCTTCCAGGAAAGGTATCTTCAGAGAGCCAGGAAGAACAGCTGTCCAATAGCTTCGTGCCACTTTAGCTTCCAAAGCAGCTGGAGAGGACCCAAGAATGTGCTCTCAAGCTTTAGTTAATCTCCTGATTCCACACTAGTTCTCAGTGAGTATAATAAAAAAAATGCTGCCATTCCTTTTACAGCTGTCGATCCACATGCCTGACCTGCTGTACTGCAACTCTGTTATTAATCAGTGCCATTTCCATTACTGACTGCCAAAGCGCACAGCCTATCTGGAGTTACTGGCACTCTTCTATGGCTAAGCCTCATTCCTCTGACATGAGGCGTGAGATGTTCTAGGTGCCACTGAGAGTTACATTATTTCTTCTGTGGTGGATGAAGCAAGGCAGTTTCTTACTATGCTGACTTACATTTTTGTTCCCAATTGCTATGTCCCTATTTAGATGGTTTAATTGAGCCCATAACCYGCTTGTAATGTAGGATGGATTATTAAGAACATTTTACAGAGGGGAAAACTGAGCTTCAGAAAGCTTAAATGGCTTGCTTAAGGTCACACAGTAAACATAGGACGAGATCACAGACAGCACTTGAGTCCTTTCGCTCCTAGACATTTGGGGAGAAAGCATCTGCGATTGCTACAGCTGCTGTAGTTGCTTAGGGCAAGTCTGCCCTGTGAAACTCTGCATGTTGTGCCCTGTGAAACTCTGCATGTTGTTAACTGTGCTAGGGTAGGCTTGTGATGGCAAATCCACGCTGTGCAGAACAGCACCACGGGGACCCAGCAGCTCAATAGGGTGCAGGACAGCTGCCTTAGCCTGGCAGCCTGCCGAGGTTCTCAGCTTAGCCTTACTGGGCTAACATGGCTAGACAGCATCTGGACCATAGCTGGCTTGCATCCAGCCGTCCTGGTGTCCCTATGCCATCCCCACCCCCATGCTTGTAGTCTAAGGGTGCACAGACCAACCAGCTTGAGTCTGTCCACATCTCCTGAGAAGACCAACCTTCATTGTCCTTTAGTTTGTTCAAGCACACTGCTGTGGTCTGAGAAATCTTCCTTCAACATAACCTGCCTGATTAGTGTCCTCCTTTCCTGTCACCTTCTGGGCACCATGGACATCATGGGCGCCTGCCTATGTTGCTCTCTTCTGTCTCTCTCCATGATCTCTTACAGTTTGGCTTCCATCCTCATTCAACCCCTTGGCAAGGTCAGTGCTGCTTCTCTCTTCGTAAAGTGATTCTCTCTTCGTAAAGTGACTACGTTGTCTGTAAATTGGTTGATTGGTTTGCTGTCCACCACTTTTTCTTTATTCCTCTCTCATTTCCAGTGCCTAGTGATTCATTACGATCCACTTCTTTCACTACCTCATGAGTAGCTTTTTCTCGATTTTCACTGATACTTTCTTAGCTTGTTTATTTGTTTTGTGAAGGCTTGGGCACACTCATAAAGCTCTATAAGCAATTATATAGAGAAAATAAAAGAACTTAGCAGTGATTTCATCAGATTGCAAATTGAAGCTAGGAGATGCCAATCTTGTTTCCTGGACTACCTTAATTCTGTTCCTTCAAGTATCTTTCTAATACAGGGTTTGAGGCAGGGACCCCATGGAGAAAGTTGTATGCACACATTAATTAGATCTTGAATTAAAATGTCCACACACAAGTGGGCTGGAAGTAAATTTGAAAAGAATAATGCAAACCTGCTATTTCCCAATATTACAACATAAGTACAGTCATTTTAATGTAGTTTGCTCTATATTTTTTCCTTTTTTAATGGAAAACTCAAATTCTTTTCTTTAGAAATGTGTTGCTCATTCTCTTGCATGCTGAGGCTTCGGCACTGACTCTGACTGATCAATCCGATGACTAACATGACTAACCTGTACTAATGTCACACACAGTTATGACAGTTGAGACCAGTTTGCCTTTCTTTTGCATCCTAGAGATGATGAACTGCAAGGGAGCTTTTCATAGTAGGATGCATTTAAAAGACAGAGATGGATATAAATATCTCAAGGGAGGGAGAGGAGGATGGGGATGGTCTCTTTTCAGTATTGGCCAGCGATAAGACTAGAGGAAACGGCCACAAACTGAAGCACCAAAAGTTCCACAGGAACTTCAGAAAAAATTTCTTAAAAGTGAAGGTAAAAGAGCCCTGGAACAGGCTGCCAAGAGGCTGTGGAGTCTCCTTCTCTGGAGATCTTTAAAGCCCGCTTGGATGCAGCCCGGTGCTGCATGCTCTAGGTAACCGTGTGTGTGCAGGGAGGTTGGACTAGATGGCCTCTGGAGGTCCCTTCCAACCTTAAGCATGATATGATTCTGTGATTTGGATAACCTCTCCCTACTGTGCTGGTAACCTTATCTGGCTTTGTCTTTTCCTCGTCCTGCCAAATCTGAGGTGATCCTCACACTGTGTACTGACTGGTTTTATGTTTGGACTCCATGAATTCAGTGATCTTTTCCAACCATAATGATTCTATGATTCTATGATTCTATGATTCTATGATTCTATGATTCTATGACTGTGATACTGATGGGAGTGCCCCCACTGATTTACTGGGATGATGAAGTTAGCTTTTAAAAATATTCATGTTCAGATGCTATTTGGGCTGTCTGCCAGGATTTCTGTAAGAAAGTGTCAGAAAAGAAATGATGATTATTTAACAGTTTATAATGCAGTTAAGATTGAAAGAAATTTGATGGGCCAGATTAAAAAGCATGTCCTTAGCCTGAGGGCTTTTGCCAGCTGACTTTCAAATGCCTGTTGCAAAACATGGAGATGCTGGCTTTTCTCAGAGAAATGGTCTAAAGACTTTTGTAATAGAAAGTGTCACAGAACCTAATTAATAGGCTTACTATCAGCTCCCCCTGTAGTAGAGGCAACTGTGCATAAACAGAGATTTAAATACACATTTGAAGTCATTTGGCTAGTTCCAGACTCTAAGAAGTCATTCCATGTATGCACTTATATGTGCCATAAAGGACCTTTTGCAACCTGCTGGAAACCTTAGTTTCAGCTTATGTCTCCAAGGCTGCCTCTGTCATACCTGTTCTTCTTTCTGGCAGCAGAATGGGAATGCCACAATATCATCTTTGTGCTGACATGTTTAGGCATAAAATGACAGACAAGTCTTTGAAAATTGTGTGTTCCTGGCATCCATCAGTGCTAAAAGAACTGGGTAATTTTTATCTCTCTAAGGTCACGCTCTCAACAAATCAATCTTTGGCTTAACCCYTTTTTTTTTTTTTTTTTTTTTCCTAGCTAGAGCTGGCCAATATGTGGCTTTGTTTTTGCTTCCCTAAAGCACTGCTTTTAAGGTTACCACTCTTTCTAACAATACTCATTTGCTGTTTATGCACAGGGATGACTTGCAGCTCAGATGACCTCAGCTGTGATCTTGTCTGGTGGCTGCAAGCCCAGATCCACTCAAGATGACTGCTGCTCTGTGCGTGTGCATCTCTGTGTGTGTGTGTGTGTGTGCATGTGTGTCTGTTTATGAGACAGGAAAGAGAAAGTTCTTCTGGCAGAGCCATCTCCTACGGCTCACGGAGAGTTTTCTGGCTGTGGTCAGCATGGGAGTAAAACACATGGGTGTAGTGAATCCAGCTGTCCTATTAGTGGACTCTGTCTAATGGTTACGTCTTGCCTGTAGGGTTTCAACAGAGCTGGCTGCGCTCATCCAGTCCTCTGTCCAAACACAGCAGAGCACAACGGTAACTTCCTTCTTTGTACTCAAACTCCTCAGCTCTAGGAGTGGGTCATGCGGTGCCTTGCAGCTCCCAGTTGCCTCTCTGGATCTCTCACCCCTTGGAGATTTCCCCTGTCCTGTGTGTAAGCTCAAGTAGGCTGGTGGTCTGCAGCCCACACTGACCTCAGAGCAACTCAGCTGCCCTGGCAGGCTCTCCTCTCCACCAGCCAGGCTGCAGCAGGACAGACCGAAATACCTCACTAACCCTCACCCTGCTTGGGCCTGGGCCAGCACTTYATTTCTGAATACAAGGCAACTGTATCATTTGGGCAATGTTGAGGCGGGAACAAACAGCCAGCTCCAGCCCCATGTGGATGTCCCTACCTTGGAGGAGGTAAGTGGACATAGGACTATTTCTTGGCCCAATTTCCTCCATATACCTCTACCCCAGCTTACAGGAGATAAGTCAGTGGGAACTGAGACAGCTGAGAGATCATGCCAGGAATTACGCCTCCCATCTCACTGGTTTCTGCACCTTTGTACTGGTGTCACTCCTGATGCTAGTTCTGGCCCAGCGACAGCATGGCACCAGACTAAAGGCATGAGGCAGGCAGTGATGAAAAGACAGATCTGTGGCAGTGGGGAATGTGCACAGAAATGCCTGCTTGCCTGCTGGCTTTGCCCTGCATCTTTCTCTCAGAATTTCCCAGGAGGCTGAAGAGCTTCAGGGTTGCAGGTGTGCAGGTGCTGGGGTGCTGCATGAGGGACCAACAACTTAGACACGTGATGCAGATCCTGTCTGCTGCCTGTTTTCTCCTGCAAACAAAACGCCCCAAGTACTGTGTTCATTGAGGAGCATAACAGGACATAAGAGGAAGATAGAGGGATAAACAGGGCAGTGAGGTTATCTCCTCACCCTCCTCTCCCCCACAAAGATGGTCCTGAGAAAGTTGAGATTAAAAAATGTTCAAGGATACCAGAGAACAAGCCCCTTATACACACATATAGCAGCAAGGGTGTCCCTGGATGCCCCTTCCCCATATCCTAGCTTTTCTTCCCATCTGGCTTCTTTGAAAAGCTGAGTGAGGACAGTAGTACTAAAGTGAATGGGTTAGGTGACCAAGGTAGAGAACAGGGCTGTTGTTTCCACTCATGTTAAAGATCCTGTTAGAGTAAAGATCCTCTGTTACAACTTTGGGTGGAGGATCAGTAGTCTACCCATTGGCAAAGACCCTCATGGCCCCACTATGGTGCATTGGGTCCTCTGCCATGTGCCAGGGTGGAGGGGACATGCAGACACACAGCCCAGCTGGATGTCCCTCTTGTCTTCTTGGTACTCTGACTGTGGGAACACCAGGATGAAATCAGAGATGAATCTGGACAAGGGGTTGTGCAGTGGGGTAGCAGCATTTACCATCACATGCACAGAGCTCTTGGTGGTGGGAAAGAACATCTACAGAGCTGCAATTGCCTATCTGGAAATCTTGCTCTCAAAATGCACAGTATTACTTCCAGTCAGGCATCTTCTTCCCCTTTCAACTGGGGAGAGAAGAGCTTAAATGACTGCATCTCTCTTTTCAGGGGTGAGCGTTGAGCGTGTGTCTATGCCTGCCTGTGCCTCTATCTCTGTGAGCCCAGTGCATGACTGTAGTGCTCAGGGCAGAGGCAACAGGGCTCTGCCTGGAATATACAATATGGGGTGATGTTTTACCCACTGTGGCTCCTCCTCAATGAAAGTTAAATCAACTGTCTGATATTCTCAGAGATGCTTTTTGAGGCAGCACCTGCAATGTCTTACACATTTCAGAAAGCAATGAGGTGTAGGCAATCATCTGCCCCCTCTCTTTTCATGCTGCATCCTCTCCTGYCCTTGCCAGCATGACTAGATCTGTCTCCACAGTTAGCTTTTCTCTGTATGAGGAAATTTCTTTGACTTTCCTCTAGATCTGGATTTTTAAACAATCCTTCAGCCTCAGATCCCAAGAGACCCTGAAAGAGAGGTTCATTCTGGGCAAAAAGTAGATGTCACTGGACATAGGAACATGCTGGGATTTTGTACACCTTTGTACAGACCCCCACTTCATTACTGCACCTTTCAGCCAAAGCTGAATTGGCAAGTTTGTCCATCAGTGTAGCATGTTTCATGAGGGGAGAAATAGTGTGAGTGAGAGAAATGAAAGCTCAGCAAAAAGCAAACCCAAGCCCAATACTCAACAGGAAAAGTTAAGGGGAAAAATCATTAGATAGGACATTACATGCATAGGCACGTACTGGATACAGACATTTGCACAATGTGGACTGCAAAATGCTTTTATAATTCATCTAGATGCTTATGCATGCAGATGAAAATACATACACATATCTTTGAACCTTTGTAACTCCTGAATCCCCTGTCACACAAAACACACCATCTTATGAGCATCCCTGCTACATTTTCCCTGTCCCACAGTTCTGCAGAGAAGAGCAGTAGAGACATTCAAGGTGAAATCTGCTTTCATTTTAGATAAGAAGTAAGCRGCAGGGGCAGTCTAAAGCTCCCTAGCTTTTTAATTCATCTCCCAGGCCAGAATCAGAATAGCCTGSTGCTGCTGGTTTTAAGAACATGGAATTAAGTTCCCCTTCTCTCATCCAGAGTTGTTTCAGAAGGGCATGAGGCCCTGCAGATGAAAAATTATTGAAGCAAGAGCCTGGGTTAGGCTTTGTCTTTCCTAGTTTATGGGAGGTGGTTTATGCTGGATGGTGCAGTCGTGCAATGCTGGGTTAGTACTTTTATTTTTAAGTCTACAGTGCTTGTAAAGATATATATACATTCTTTTCTAAATCTTCCTCCAAAATCCTAACACATGATTTGCCCTCCTGGAAACTATGYCTTTCCTGAGTTACTTACATCCTGTAGCCCACTCAGGCCACAGTCGATATTACCATGAGCTGCCCACTCTGACAGCTTTACCAGTTAGACTTGTGTTAGCTGCAGCGTGCATTTCCATTAAACATGTTTGTCATTTTCTTGAACATTATGAAGTATTGAGGACTTTTTGTTAATATGTTCCCCTGGAAATCATACAACTCCTGCATGAGCCAACGTTGACTGAATGAATGACAGTGTGCTAACAAGTTCATGCTACCGAGAGGAGCTTTGCCATCATCCAGTGAGAGCTATCAGCTCTTTAACCCTCTCTTGATATCTTCTGGCTTAGGTGTATGATTTACTGAGGCAAACACCTTGGCATTCCTGCCCCTCATTGACACTGGTGGAATTTTATAGTTCATTCAYTTTGCAGAAGACAGAAGCTTTCAAAGTATATCTCATTAAGCTTCTCAGGCTAGTCCTGGCAGAGGACAGGACCTCAGCAACTGTAAAAAGCATATAAATGGTCCAGGAAATAAATGTTTCTGCAAAAAATGGCAAGAGCTATGTAAATGCCAGACCTCAGTGAGCAGGGGTATTGCATTTCTGAAAAGTGCTTTTATTCTCAGAGCTGCAGAAATGAGATGTAAAGCAACAGCAGGAACTTCATCCTGTCCTTATTTCGTGCCATGCCTCCCTCTGGCATACTGTAGGTGCTGTTCAAAAATAGAGGGAAGAAAATTGCACCATCTCCTGTATGCTCCTTACTTAATTGAAAGGCCATCAGAAGTAATTCCTGCTTCTGCAGGTGCAGTGGAGAAGCAGCCTTCCCCAGGTAGTTGTGGAAGGTGAACTTGAGGTTCAGGAAGGAAGGTTTTTTTCTGTGTTAATTAATTTTGCATGTGGTGTGTTCACAACCATTTCTTGTCTGCTTTAGCTGATGTGGCTAATTAATCACTGTAAGTGTTTGTAAACAGGAGATTTTTGCTCTCTGTGGCATCTCTTCTCCACTTGCTTGCTTAGCTGTAGACCAGCCTGCCTGAAAATACAGGCTTGCAGCATCACTGAGATAACATTACTTGGAAATGGCTGTTGTTACCACCGTGAGAATGACTTATAACTTAAGTTACTCTTATAACTTAACAAGCTTGATTAAAGACTAAGAGGAATGGTCTAGTCTTAGGTCAGATGAAATGGTTTTGCTGCTGAAAGAGGGAACTGTGGGCCTAGGGTGTGTAGACACCAATCAGAAGAGCCTTTTTGTTTGTGTGGATGAGTTGGGGGAAAGAGAGATGATGATTTAGATGATGTTCTGACATCTGCAGACAGAAAAGCCAAGGAGAAAAGGTTTTCCATAGAGGATTTCGTCCTCTTTCTTCTGTTTACTTAAGGCCATTGGACTGGAAAGGCTCATCTGCTCCCATCCCTCCTGCTGTATGTAGGAACATTATATAACGCTATACAAATCAGCAGTGTATTGTCTTAACCTCACTTAAGTTGCTTTCTCTACTCTTTTTGGACAGCTGTTCCAAAACCTCCCTTATTTAATGGTTAAAAAAAAAAAAATCTTATTTTCAAGACAAATTTCCTCACAGCCAGTTTTGAACTACTTRCTCCTGTACCAATGTTGTTTTTCTATTTAAAAGAAACTTTTTTTTCCTCCCTTGTGCATCTGTCCCCCCTTTATTTATAGAGAGCATTCATATCCCCTCTTGGCTTTCATTTATCTAGGTTAAACAAGCCTTTTAATCTCCTCCTTTAAGGCAGGCTCTCGGTTCCCCTAATCACTCAATCCAAGGTTATTTTTGATAACTAGCTTTTCTGTAAGGTTCTTTGCCATTTGCACAAACTGAGTGTAAAACAGTAAGACCTATTGTCTAATCAGTAATTTTGGGGTGAAGAAATGTGTCAACTATGAGGTCAAAAAAAAAAAAAAAAAAAAAGACATAAGGGTGCTGCTGCTAAAATTTGCATTTGTTCTTCACCTTATCTCTAGGAAACTAAAGGCTCCCATAATGACTTAGTTTCTGATATAATTTCCTTTTAATAACATAAATGACATCTCCATGCCTACTGAAGGACAAGCCTGTGGATTTACAGTAGATCTCAGTAGTTCAATTTCAATGGAATATCTTGTCCAAATCTCTCCAAAACTATCTTGAGTGCAAATTATCCTCTTTTATTCAACCCTCTTTTATTTCATTAAACTGCAGCATTAGGGTTACAACAGCACCCTCCCTGCACCCCAGTTTGCTTCTACTTTTATGTACCCTGGGCTGTGCTTACCTTCCATTGGCTGTGTCCCAGTTATAACTGCTATTTCTATGGTGTTAGTGTTATTCTTGCAATAGCTCTTTTGGGGTCCTGCCTAGTTGTTCTGTTTTTCCCGTGTCCTCATTCAGGATCTGTAACAACTGTTCTGACATTACTGGCCTCTCATTTCCCAGAGGGGCTGTCAACTATATTGCCAGTAACACCAGTATTTTTCTACCTAGCTGCCCGACACCCTACTTTGCTACTACTTCTTATATATATWTWTTTTTTCCATGTATTAAAATCATGTTTAAAATTTACATAATTTTTCTATTAATTATCTGACAGCAAATATTAAAGACAGAATAGATTTCCCATTTGCACCATTCACAATTACATGCCACAAGTGTTTTCTCATCAAGCTCTGTCAAATGTGTGTATGTGTGTATCTGTCTGCTCATTTCCATACTATTTGTGAGCCTTTCTGKATTTATCTATCCAGGGCATTCTGGAAGCAAGGTCCAAAAGGTCTTTGACAACATAGGGAATCGGTGATTTTCTATCACTTCCCTGTATTGATGCCTTAGTGCTACAACACTCAAATGAAGAAGCCTCTCAGCTACTAGAAGACAGAGAGTAAAAAGAGAGGAAACATTGTTTGTAATTTTTAGGAATTAAGGAAAATGGAGTCCAAGGTTTGTTTAGAATGGTCTTTTTATTTTGTAAATGAAACCAAATCCCTTTTATTCTTTCTCTGGCATCTCTTATGTATCAGGAGTGGCAGCAAGTGACAGAAGACTTAAGAGAGAAAAAAATAAAACACAAAAGAGAACTGCAAGGAATGGTAGAAGTAGGGGCCTGAATAAGAACAATGCAAAAGACCTGCCCAGTATAGTTCACCTGCAATATCTTGAATAAGAAAAGCCTGAAGATCAACATTTTCTCCTAAACCTCCTCTCTACATCAGGACCCTATGTTTTTAAGCATTTTCTACAAGAAATCAATATGAATACCTCCATTTTCACCCAGACTGTAACCTCAGATTTTGTACTCTGCCTAGTTTTTGAAAGCTAAGTCTGCAGGGGATTTTGTGCCTTTAATATTATTATTATTATTATTACTGTTATTATTATTTAGTTTGAAGATTCTCCATATGCTTTTGTGTTCTGTAATTCTACTTCTACATATTAGGAAAAGCTCAAAGATTGACTTCTGCCCTGGCTAGAGCAGGTAATCTTGGAAATTCATGTGAGTAACTTGTTCTTTTTGGTTTGTAGCTTGGTGCTACAAATTTGAGTAGGGTTTTGTAAATGGGTGTTGGCTATTTGAACAGGTGGTTGCTTTTGCCAATGTAGCCTATATGATATCCATTGAATGAGACTGTCACCTCTTCTGTGTTATAAATATCTTACCGACCTGATAACACTAAAAAGAGCRCATGCAGAAGAATAAGAAAATACACTCTCTTGGTTTAAATTGCAGCAAGAAAGATTTGGGTTAAATATCAAGAAAAAGCCCTCTTTCTAAGGGGAAGCATAGTTAAAGACTGGAACGGACTTCCCACAGAGACTAGAAGCTCTGCCAGTGTAAGGACAGGTTAGACAAATACCTTTCACAAATGGCTCTTACAAGCCTAAGTATTCACTGGGAGGGAGAAAAAGCTCTGCTAAGAATTATTTTCATGGAGTAATATGTTACAACATCTCTGATTAAAGATGCACGTTAGTATACCTTTATTCTGGTTGCATCATGCAGTGGTTAAGGTACTTTCTTGCCCTGCTGGAAGGCTTTGGGAAGATTCTAACTTATTTTCCTCTTGTGTAAGCAATCCTACCTTTTTTCTATTACGGATAGCTTTTACACTTAAGCAAACCAATAGCATACGCAGTTGATTTAATTTTTATTCTGCAATAGCAATAGCTCTCACTTTCTTCCTTGCAATCATGTTGGATTTCTCCTCCTCCTAACAGCTTGTTATCGAAGGTAGTAACTTGAATTTATGGTAACAATTAGCTACTCCCCTCCCTCATCACCTCTGGATCCACCTCCAAACCTCCTCTGGATCCACCTCCAAATCATATTCTTTTCTTTATAAGATTGGATGTAATACAGGCAGATTAAGGAGAAGTAGCTCATTAGTTAAGATGAAATTTAAGCTCTTAGGACCCCAGTCCTGAGAGGTTTGGTATGTAGGATCATACCCAGGGACTACAGAATGTGATTAGCAAGGGATTTTTTAAAGATCCCTTCCATCCTTATTTTTGCTGATTTTGTGATCCTCGCAGACTCCTAATGGGAGTTTGAGTGGCTGGACACTGATCGCAGAACACCTGGTAGGTCTTGAAGCTGCAGGATGACAAATATGTAGGATGCCTGGAATGGTTTATTTTTCCTGTTTTTGCTGAGGCAAGCATTGAGCAGAACCTAAGTAACAGCAGTTTACAAGCTGTTAATACCAAGTACCCTGAGACTTCAAAAGTGCCTTGCTCTGCTCTGCACAGCTTGGCAGGTTATATTCTTTAAGAGTCGGCATCATTACCTGGACAAATCTGTGACATTTAATTCTGCTGTGGCTAACCTCTGTCCCCACAGTGAATTGCTCCTTCCCTCTCACAGCAGATTYTCTAGTACAGAATGCACATTTCTAGCTTGCTTTCTCTTGTACTTGTCTGTCCTTCGCACATCTGGCTTTTCTCATTATCCTAGCTGTCCTTCCCCACATGCAACTAGGCCCTCTACTCTTTAAGCACTTCAAGTGCATACACATTTGACTCTCGCTTGCACGAGCACTAGTGAAATCTGCTCCTGTTCCTTTATTCACAAAGATTTCCTGATTTTASTTATTCATAACAGCACATGTCTGCAGATGTGTGTGTAGGTAATTATTTAGCATTCCTAATTGTTCAACTTATAAAATATAAGATATGTATGTGTTCTTGAGACACTTCACAGTTAAAATACAGGCTATGCTTTCACTTATATCCTATTTTTTTTCTCATTCTTAGACAATTTATAAGGATTTTATTGGATAATAGGGAAACAGGGTATGTACTACCATATTTGCAGCTAGATGCTTCAGTGCTTAGGAGGAAGTTCTTGCAAGACTGTCATTGTTACTCTAATTTCATAATGTCAGCCATGCGGTAGTACAACACAGTGAAACGTGCCTGGCACGCAGCCTTGTGAACTTCCCTTCTGTCCCAGGGAACTTCTGGGTAATTATGAGTTGACTTTGTCTATCTGATCTAATTTATCATTTAGAGGTTTATATCATGCCTATTACTGTGGTATCTAAGCACAGCTGAGATACTGCAAGATGTCTCTTTCATCAACTGCTCATTCCTATGATAAGTTAATGTTAGTGAACTGAAACCTAGTCTGCTCTGCACAGCATTTTAATGACCAGTCCCTCCTGAGCCTTGTGTGTTATTCTGCTTGTCTGGTGGCTTCACTGAGCTGGTTTGGGAGATTTGAGCTTAATTAATTAAAAGTGGGGTAAAGATATAYGGTTGAAATAGGTGACCCAGATGATGCTAAATTGACCCGGGTGGTCAACAAGTGGGAAGCTGAGTTGAGGGCTGAGCAGGCAGTTGTGAATATGTGCTCTTAATCCCCTCAGAAATGCATTTGCTACATCAAGGCTTAGCAACTAGTCTAGGGGGCACAGTGTCTGCTGTGCTAGCCAAAAGAAAAGGCTACCCTCTTCTATGGCCAAAAGGGACCCCAGTGGTTGGGGTTCCCAATCAGCCATCCTTCACCTGCTCAAAGTGTACTTAAAAAATGAAATAAACTCTCTCTATGTGCTAAATAAGAAAAATAAAAAAAAAAGAGAGAAAAAACTAAAATAGCTAGGTGCCCTGTTCTCTCCTGCAAACAGGCACAGGTGCAGGTCCAGGGAGCAAGACATGCATGCACTACTTGTCCTTTTCTGCTAGATGCTGACTGTGAGGGTCCTCAGGAAGGGTCAGAACAGCTGCATGGCTGCTTACCCCCATCTCACAAAAAAAAAAAAAAAAAAAAAAAAAAACACACAGCACTGCTCTTGCTGGGGGTACTTTCTCACCCAAGTAATAAGGTGGGAAGCTGCTATCTCCGGGTGCTACGTTCTGCCTTTCATTTCCCTCCACAAGCTCCCCAGAGTGTTTTTTTTCTTTCATGGCCAGATGAAGCAGTTGTTTGTTTGTTTTGAAGGTGACAAGTGTTTTATGTGAATTCTGKCTGCTTTCAAATGCCAAACCCCAGCTGGGCTTTGAGTTTCACAAAATAACCGCTGACACCTAATAAGCCTCTAATAAGTGCTTCTCCCTCCCTTCCTGTCATTTAAATAAATAAATGAGTGAAATTTGGGGGCGGTGGGAGGTGGTGTTGGGTTGCAGTGGAATGAAGCTTTTCTGTTTACCCACCGAGCAGGTACTAAGGTGCTAAGAGCAGTCGCGCAAGCTTCCCACACATGCACATTGCCTCTGCCATCAGCGTGTCTCAGCACTGGCCTGGAGGGCTTTCTTTGAGGAATGAGTGGGGAAAGAGCGAGCGGGAAGTTCGTGCTCAAGCCCAGTTAGGTTCTTGCACTCCCAGCTCAAGCTGCCAACCAAGGTGCTAATTAGTGTCAACTGTGATGGGGGGAAAGGAGAACAAAGGCAAGACTTTGAGAGTTGAAAGTATAGCCAGTGGTGGGTTTTTTATTTTCCTGGAATTTMTGGAAGAAATAGTCTATCATGGGCAGCAGGTGTCCTAAATGTACCATCTCTTCAGGGAGGGGAGCAGCTTCAAAACAAAAAGTCTTACTTGTGGCAGAAGCTATAAGGCAAATGAGTCCCACTCCTCTTTTTTAGACCTCTATAAATGTTATCTCTCTTTACTTAGAAAATATCACRTTGTGGAAAATGAAAAGACTGCAATATTTCCTTATGGAAATATAGCAAGAGTGAAAATCATAACTTATGCTAGATTTTCCTTTTCACATGTCAGAAACACGAAGCAATTCTTTGTCTCCAGCTAAACTATGTAACTGAGTCATTATGTAAAGACAGGAGGAGATATTTTAGTGAGCTCTTAGCAGGAAATAATGAGAACTGCTGTTAGACAAGCATCTCTGTCTAAGTTCTTAAATTTAAGGCTGAGAGCTGAACAGGCTGAGCCTGTTCAGCCTGAAGAAGAGAAGGCTGAGGGGAGATCTGATCAGTGTTTATAAATACCTGAAGATAGGGAGTAAGGAGGATGGGGTGGCCTCTTTTCAGTGGCGGCCACTGATAGAACTAGAGGAAATAGCCACAAAATGAAGCACCAGAAATTCCACAGGAATTTAAGGATAAATTTCTTGACAGTGAGGGTGGTAGAGCACTGGAACAGGTTGCTGAGAATCTCCTTTTCTGGAGATCTTCAAAACCTGCTTGGACGCAATTCTGTGCCACATGCTCTAGGTGACCCTGCGTGTGCAGAGGGGTTGGACTTTAGAGTCCTTTAGAGATCATTTGATCTTAAAGACCCCTTCCAACCTAAAGGATTCTATGATTCTATGATTCTCCTGTGAAGACACTCCTGAAAATGCAGAACATCTCCCTCTTCAATTGCCTATGTCCTCTGTCTCTCAGGAGAAGTCAGTCAGTCATGACCAGGATGGGCAGCCTTTTTCTACAAGCAGGAGTCATTTCCAAGCAAAAAGAACTTCATTTAAAATTAAACTAATGGATAAATTTCACCAAAAACAAAGGACAAMGTTTTCGAAGATTAAACAAAATTTCTTTTGACTTCTCAAAATGAAGCATTTCAATTTCTCTGTTTCAAAATGACTTTTTTTCAGTATTTGTTTTGATTTCTYCTCTTTTTAACATGGGGGGAAAAAGACCTTTTTTATTGTGGCTAACGGGCTGAAGTCTACATTTCAGGAGATAAGCTCTGCTGTTGTTCTCAGCTGAGAAAGCTGAGACAACATATCTGTTTGACCGTAGTGATGGCACCGCTCCTCCCCCATATTCATCAACTCACTTGCTCAGCAAGTGAGACTGCCAGAGAGATAAGATACCCTCAAACTCTTTTGTTTCTCTCCTTTACCCTCTGGTTTGAACCCAGTGTTCTCAGGGCCTTCTCCTTAGTGATGCCTCCTTCTCACATGGGTTGTAAACATGGGCACTCCAGGCTGGTACTCCTGCCTAAACCACCAGAAGGACCCGTGGTCATTGCAGAGTGACAGGACAGCTGGAAGTYGACCTTTCATTGTGTGTGTCTCCACAGGTGGGAAAATGGAAAGAAAAAAAGTTGCAAATGAAGTATTACGTATGGCCCCGCTTTGAGCTGTATCCTGATTCTGAGGAACGTGAGGACGATCATCTCAGCATTGTGACCCTCGAAGAGGCACCATTCGTCATTGTGGAGAACGTGGACCCCCTCAGTGGCACCTGCATGAGGAACACAGTCCCGTGTCAAAAACGCATCGTGACTGAGTATGCACTCCTGKTTTTTTTTCCCTCATATTGGGTCCTCCCTTCTCAGAAGAATGTAGAGGGGTCAATACTGGCAAAACATGAAAATGCTCTTCAGAAAAGTCATTTGGGTTTGCAAAACCTGACCCAGACTTATTCATGGCTGGCCTTGATGGTCTAGTCATCACAATATGTCCCCTCAACCATAGACAGTAAAAGTGAAGTCCACCATGGTGTGCTGTGGGAGGAAAGCATGCTGATGGCAGAGGGGCATTAAGGAAACTCTCCTTAGTCTTTTAACCCATAATTCTTGTCTGGCAGGAACAAGACTGATGAGGAGCCAGATTACATGAAGAAATGTTGCAAAGGGTTCTGCATTGACATCCTCAAGAAAATCTCCAAGTCTGTCAAGTTTACCTATGACCTCTACCTAGTGACTAATGGCAAGCATGGGAAAAAGATCAATGGGACGTGGAATGGAATGATTGGAGAGGTCAGCAGCAAAAGGAGGGCATGGGATGCATCCCTGTCTGGGGCTTATTACTGAGTCTCTTTCCTGGGAAGGCATAGAAGAGACTCTATAGAAATAATTGACCTGGATCCTTTTTGGACATGGGATGAATTAATCTGCTTTGACACTCTGACCATGACCACCTTTCCTGCTCATTGATTAATTATTATTCCCTACAGTGTCACAGATCTGGCCTTCACAGTCAAAGCAAGAGGGCGATATCTATGCACAAAAGAGGCTGCAACCTAGATTAAGCTTAGACTGTATAGAAGGTATATAAAGAATAATAAAAGACTTTGCAGTGTGAGAAGGAAGAGAAAGCAAGGACAGAAAAATGAGATAAGGCATCTTCTCAATACATGATATGTTTATCCTAAGACCTCTGTGGATTTATTTTTATATACATACCAGCCTTGAGGGGAAGATTAATTTCTAAAGATTTCTTGGAAGAAGGTGTCCCGATGGAAGATTAGAAAGAAGAGCCAATAGAAACAATACAGGGAAGGGGAATCATGGGAGTTAAAAGACACTCTGGAAAGGCAGGAAGTTGATAAGAAGTTTGCCTGTGATTCTCAGAAGAGATTAGTCTTGGGTCTGCATATGATCTCTTTTTTTCCCTTCTCCAGGTTGTCACCAAACGGGCCTATATGGCTGTGGGATCCCTTACCATTAATGAGGAGCGTTCAGAAGTGGTGGATTTCTCTGTGCCCTTCATTGAGACAGGAATCAGCGTCATGGTGTCACGTAGCAATGGAACTGTCTCACCTTCTGCCTTCTTAGGTATCATTTTAATCTAAAATTAAAACCTCACCCTATGTTCATCAAAAATTAGGTGAAGGTTGTTTGTGATTCTTAGACTGAAAGTCCCTTTTTAGGATATACCTGTGGGACAGGTATATAAAAATAAACTGTGATGATTTAGTTCCAAATCCCAAGCAAGCAAAATCCAGGCAAATGCAAACACATTACCTAGAAGTTCCAAGACATTTCTCAATACTTATTCTGTCAGAGAATTGTCTCTCTCAGAATTGTCATCTATGCTACTACATATAGTTTACCAGTGAATACAGTAATAGCATATTCAAAGTCAGAAAAAAGTTGATCCAGGTCTTATACTTGGTGTGCCATTCTACTTAGTAATCACAATTAGCAAGGAAATTTTGCATTTTTAGATACATTATTTGTAAAGAAATTAACTTGACCCTCCTTTGATAGAGCAGCTGATGAAAGTTGAAGATCTAATAGAGTTTCTGAAAAAAAGAGTTGTGTCATCAGTTCTTTACTGAGCTAACACCATGCCTTCTAATAAAATTGTTTCTAATGTCCTTCAGTAATGCAGGGCAATCAAAGAATGCAGAAATGATACTGCATTTTCCCAAGGCATCTATGCCTAGAATCTACTGTTTGGCTTTATAAAATACTTTATGATGCAGCAAACACACTATATGAGTTATATAATTCCTGTCTCTCTCTCTGTGCCAGGATCTTGAGAACRTTTACAAACAGAAGTAACTTTATATGGATAAAGATTATTTTTCCAAACCTCTTTAATGAGGAGTTTCATGGCTACTCACTCTTACGTAGTTTTTGCCTTTAGCTATGTCCACCAATATTGCCAGGGCATGTAAAAGCAGCAGTAAAAATAACTCAGTGTTTTTTAAATTGCAAATAAAATGAGATTCTAGTATTGGCTAAAGTCTGGAGCAAAGTTCTAAGATTCTATGACCTGGTTCTATCTCACCTTTATCTGTTCAGGCTTGGAGAAGTCCTGAAAGGGATTACATATTTGCAGAATGTGAATAATGACATTTCTAGAATGAGCCAGTGTTCCTGCTGCTACAGGAATGGAATTGTTGAAAAARTATAACCATTATGGCTAAACCTCAGAAATTTGGAGATCCTCTTTGGCTCAATAACATCTTGAAAGTTTAGATGCTTGTCTCAGCCTCTGCCAATTCTGTCTGATTTTCCTCACTCTCTCCAGATGGTGCTGGAGGACTTCCTGGGAACAATCTTTTATCAATGTGTTTCATCAGYGCATGTCACAATGGCTGCATGTAGTTCCAGATGGAGCCATGTGTCACAAATGTAGCTGTAAGAATGAATACAGTCATTACAGAAAAAGAAACTCCACATCTTCAGTTCAAGATCTGGCTGAATGCTTCACAGCATTTTTTTTTAACTTTTTTTTTTTTTACTTAACCTAGTTTGCCCCATTTTCATGAGGATCCTATGGAGGGCAAAAGAGGTCAAGAAGGGGTAAGGTCGCTGTAGTGTATCTGACCTTTCACCATGACTTTCTCTTCCTCTCCAGAGCCATTCAGTGCTGATGTATGGGTGATGATGTTTGTGATGCTGCTTATAATCTCTGCAGTGGCTGTCTTCGTCTTTGAGTACTTCAGCCCTGTGGGCTATAATCGGTGCCTTGCTGATGGCAGAGGTAAGGGGATTCATTTCCTATTATGATCCTCTCTCACTTCTAATCCCCGTTCCTTCATCAGTGGTGTTTCCTTTGCCTAAAACATGATATGGATCTAGTCCACTCCAATCTGTGCATTCTGACTAAAGAGGGCAGGGAGAGAGGCGGAAAAAYGGCTCTGAAGAGAACAGATGTGTATAATGGATAATTTGCTTGGCTCAGGAGACCGAGCTGTGTCGCCTTTCATCTCTAATGCACGTACGAGCTCCCATTCACTTCTCATTGAGGGGAAATTGGGTTCTGGTAGCTGGTGCTGGCAGTGTCTGTGGTGCTGCTCTCTGAGGCAATCAGAAGGCTCTGCATTTTCAGTCTGTCCTTCAGTACTATATCTCACTTAAAAGCAAGCTACTCTGTTGGCCTCAGCATAGTTTTATATTCTCCAGACTGCACATCTGTCACCTGGGCATATCTCTCCCCTGACTGGCTCTAAGACTTATCAAAGTCAGTTGAGTAAGTGAGAAGCTCATTGTTCTGGGAGTGGACAAGAGAGTATTTTATAAAGGAAGTAGGGAATATTGGGAACAAGTGAGTGAACTGTCTCCGGACTGTCATCTTTTTTGCACCTCTGTTGGAGGCAATCTTAACCTCAGTCAACAGCACCAAACCTGTATAAGCATGAACGTAGACAAGAAAATAGATAAAACATGGAAGGCTAATCTAAAATTTGGGAGAGACAATGTATCACCATAGGAAAAGTGACAGGACCTCAAACTGTACCAGAGGGCTCCCATGCTGAAGGGATGGGAGTATCTAGAGGGAAATCCTTGGAGTAATTCAGGCAACAATCTCCCTGACATCTCCTCTTCTGCTCAAGTTGAGCAGATTTTGGTATGAGTTCCTACTAATGGAACTAAAATATGCAGGGAATCGGAGACTGCAGGGAAATATGCAGGATTTCACAAGTTTTCAAGTGTGGTGCTTCATCAGCAGACACAGCAATCGGCTTCAGCTCTCAAAGGTGAACATAGGAAAAATAGCTTCTGAAACACATATTCTGCTCCTGGGCTATCCAGGACAGACCCGATGATTTTCTTGAAATAGATAAGAATATTTGCCACTTATATCTCTTTCATAGAAGCAGCACATGGGGAGAGGGATTTGGGTTCATCTCTGGCTTATGTGTCTTCCTCAAACTGGATAATAAAACCCATTTACAAAGGTAGTTGGATAGTCTTGTTATTTTCAGATGATGCTATTCCTTGTACCTATACAAGAACTGTGAAGGTCATATTTTGCACCAGTTTATGCTGAAAATGCAAAGACAACATCTCTCTTGAACAATTGGAAAGGGTAGAGGTTTTTTTATGAGCAAATTCTACTTCTGGTGACATCACCTGAATCAAAAAAAAAGAATCTTTTAATTTTCAGATCTTCCAATCACATACAAAAAAAAAAAAAGATTTTGCACAAGGTTTCACCAGAAATCTTTTGAGAGGTAAAATCTTTTTTTATTATTATTATTATTTAAGAAAAAAATATTTTATATTAAAAAAAAAGCCACTTTCCAGGGTCACACCTTGCTTGGATACAGTGTTATGAACATAGGTGCAGATTCTTCTCATATGGGAATAGAACCTACTGTTATCTCTGAAGTAAACATGCAAATAGAAGGCAGACCACTTATTAAGAGGTGCTCACCATGGGATTTTGTTTCTCTATTGCTCTAGAGCCAGGAGGTCCCTCTTTCACCATTGGCAAAGCTATCTGGTTGCTGTGGGGGCTGGTGTTCAACAACTCTGTGCCAGTGCAGAATCCCAAGGGTACTACTAGCAAGATCATGGTGTCTGTGTGGGCCTTCTTTGCTGTCATCTTCCTGGCCAGCTACACTGCCAACCTGGCTGCCTTCATGATCCAAGAAGAATACGTGGACCAGGTGTCTGGCTTGAGCGACAAAAAGGTAATGGATCCACTTGAACACTAAAAACAGCTTTTTCCACAGAGGAGGCTGCTGTCTCTTCTCTGGTTTTACTGGTGACGTGTCCGAATTTTTCAGAGTCATAATGCTGTAGTACCTAGTTGAAATAGCACATTTGCCCTTCTCTGGGGTTCAGTCATGCTTTTACATATTTAAAATACTTCAGGAGTGAACTAGGGAAACAGGACTGAACTGTATTTGCTGGTATGATCCCAAACTACACCTTGACTGGCAACAAAAATGATTTACTGGAGTTTTGGAGATGATGTGTTTAATGTTTGTATCCTGTTTCTTTTGGGAAAAAAATGATGTGTCTGTGTGGGAACTGCAGCCACTTGAATAGCAGATATGATCTGTTAGTTTATTCTGGGGACTAGTTCTGCCCATGGGGGTAAATGAATGTGACTTCGTTGATTTACCATTGCCGGTATTTTAAGTTATACTCTCTTTTTTTTTTCCCAAGGTTTTTGGAAGCTTAGCATATCTTTCCCTGTTCAGAGAGTGTTTTTCTGCCTTGTTTACATGTTCTGCATTTTGTTCTCACAGAGCATTTTCTTCTGCTGGGCTCTGTACACTGAGGATTTTGAAGAGATTGTTCATGCATGCAAGCACTGTTTGGCTTACAAAGGTCTCAGCCTGTGTACACCACTCTTTTTTTTTTTTTTTTTTTTTTTTTTTTTTTTTTTTTGCTGTGAGGTTACTCACAAGGAATTGAGTGTTGTGAGACTTCCTTGCCCATGCTGAGTTCATTACAGAATCACTGGGGCTGCTTCAGAGGTCACATCATTGTAGGACAACCCCATAGCAGTAGGCTGCACACACTGCTATTGAGAACAGCAGCAAGAAATGGACTGTACGTATTAGTTAGCTACTGCTGGAGTGGTTATAATTACTGTCTCTTGAGTCCTCCATGGTAGGCTAGAAATAAATGGTGGTCAGGTCCCCTGTGTATACAGTGTTCTGTGCGGTAGTTTAGAAAATCCATAGCATGTTCATTTTAAAGTTTTTTTCCCCTCTTTCATTGTTTTTATCCTGGAATGAAATATGACACAGAATAACACAATCCATGGAGAAGTCCTGCTGTTGTTTGTTTTCATTTCAGCCTCAGTTGCATTCCTCTGTGATAAGGCAGGGTAGGGAGATATTTTCTTTTTTAACAGAGGGAGGCYGTTATAGGTGTGAGAAGCTGAGTTAAGGACTCTTCTGAGCTACCTTATGGGGACTCCTTAGAGGCTATGAACTCCCTAAAACTGAAGGCACTTGTTCAAAACCCGACAGCCAGAAAAAGAGTTAACATTAGTTTGTCATCATTAGGTTTTCAACTCTTTGAGCTAGATGGGGTAGTTCATACCTGTAAGCTATTGTTTCAGGCTGTGCCTAGGCGCACAGAGAGCGCTGCTCTTTGATTCTCATGTTTTTCAAGGTATTCTTTGTACCTGCAGAGATATGTGTATGAAATATCAATTGAAATCGAGAACTCCTGGAGCTTGATAAAGCCTTGGATACAGATCTTCTGTCCTATTTTGGTCAATATCGCTGTAGGGTCCCCTGTGTGCATTGCATTGAGGTCATTTTCTTCCTCTTTTATTTGCTGACATGCCAGGGTTTGCCTTTGCTCTCATAAAGCATATATGCTGTGCTTCTTGGGGAAGAACACATCACAGGCATGCCTCAAACGCAGTACCTAGTGCAAGTGAAATGTTTGGATAAAATGGAGTTTTACCACAGAATCTGGAATCAGATAAAAACTGCCCAATAAAAACTGAAAGCCAACTGCTGCCTCTGAAAAATATTGGCAGGTGGGAATGATTCTGTCCAAAAGACCTGAGTGAATAAGCTTGATCTTCAGGGCTAATGAATTTACACTCACTTCATGTGTGCAGCCAGAATTTCAGAGAAGCCGTTCAAGCATCCTTTGTGCCGTTTCAGGATGCCTGGGTTTGGGAGGAATTCATCCTTTTGAATATCCTCTTTTTTTCCTCTTCTAATGTGTGAACACTGCTTATATTTCACTTACCTCCTCTGTGTAGTCCTGAAGTGGGACTCAGGCAGTACTACATCTCCTATACAGGGCTGAGTTCTACCCAGGGGAGATGGATGTGTGCTGTGCTCTTCTCTTTTCCTATCAGTTTAAACTGGTCAGTTCAGTCTTTCAAATAAGACAGTTGCTGCCCAGTGCCAGGAGACCAAGAGGAAAGCGTATGGCTCTCGGATCCTTCATCTCCAACGTAATAACTCATTTCCATGGCAGGGCTGAGATATAAACCTCTTGACCTGCTGTGTCAGCTGGGGAAGGCACCTATATCCAGCAGAGGATGTAATCCAAACTGATATATAGGGACTGATATATTGTTCCTCTTTCCCTAGAGGGACTTTAAGGTATATTGTTCCTCTTTCCCTAGACTTGGATCTGCTAACAGATCTGCTGCTTTTGTAGCATGACAGTACCTGGCGAAGGTATCCCACTGGCACTGTACAGCAGCCAGAAGGCCAGATGCACTCACAAAGCCCATTACTGTGCCTGGCTGGGGAAAGCTTACCAAGGTCAGCCTGGCTACCCCACTACAACACCCACCTAGGCCTCCATGGATGCTGCAATCCTTGCCCAAGAAAAGCCACTGTAAGAGATGGCAACAGCTGCTGACCTTTGGTTTCCCCAGAAAAATATGCTGAAATGCTCCTGCTGTGTAAGGATCTGGCTTCTTGGCTCTGCCCCAGCATTTTCTTTCTGGTGACATGTAAGACAGTGACTAAGGTCATGTCTCTACTGTGTGGTGGAGATGTTTGAGCAGGCCTATCTGAGCAGGACAGGAGCATGTATCCCCGTTGCGGGGTAATAGGTGGGATGGAGGGTGGTTGCAGTCTTGCTACGCTGAGCTTTGTGACATTTGCCACACTCCTCTAGCTCTGGGGATTCACTCTGGTAAGCATCCACCCTGCTCAGTGCTACTACCCTGTTCTGCTCAGCTGTTCAGGAACTGATGCCAGAGCTGACCCAGGAAACCACATCACTTTGGCTGTTAACTCCTCCACATTAACCCTTACAGCTGCTAAATTGTATTATATATGGCTCTTATAGCTGATTTCTCTTATAGCTGTGAACAGTTTTGGAGAGAAAAGCCTGCTCCTCCTTGAGAGCATCAGTGGCCCCATGAATCTTGGTTGGGTAGGAACTCCCTTTCGCCCTTTACATGTGCCCCCTGTGCTCTGGCGAGGTGCTGTGGGGCTTGCTGAATCGCCCTCCCCCTACACAGATGCCAAACCAGCACCAACCGCGTCCGCCTGTTCGCTTTGCTCAGCCAAGYGGAGAGGCTGGATCTGCTCCTGGAAGTGGTGGAGCTGTGCTGGCATGGGGCAGCCCCCCGCTGCAGCACTAATGCGCCTACGAGCCTAGCCGGAGTGCTGTGCAAATGCCAACCCGCCGCCTCGGGCTGCACGGGGGTCCCTCATGGCCCAGGCCCCCTGCGAAAGCCCTGCTGGCAACACGGCCTGTCGCGGGCTACTGCAGCCTGTGCCCAGGTCTGGATTTTGTCTGGCTGTAATCAGGAGATATAACCCAATTTCCAATACTGGGAAAGTTGCAGACGCATTAGAGAAACAAGTGCCTGCGGTATTTGAGTCTAACGAAGGCAATAAATACAGGAAAGATTGTATAAAATGGACAAATGTGTGAAATAATCTAATAACTGCACGTAATTTCCATTCATAAACAGTAGTAATGGAAGAAAAGGAAATGTGGATGGCCAGCAGGGCATTTAAATAAAATAATTTAGAATGCAGTACTTTAATAATAATAATAAAATAGTATCCATGCCTAAGAATTAGCTGAAAATACCAAAGAAGCTTGTAAAATATCAAAATGGTAATTTTTAATTGACATAAAAAGGAGAGAAATGGATTCCTGCATCTCTTCAAATTAATACAGATTGATGGAATATTGGGTGTATTTGATTTATTTGCTTTCTAGGATGTTCATGGAATTTTGAGAAGAGGGGCCTTTTTCTGTGCAGCATAGGTTAGATACGGATTTTTTCCAAAAGCTTAATTATGGAATCAAAACTACCTGATACTTTTTTAAGATTGCAGGAAGGCAGAGGGAAATTCTGACATTTGCCAAAWAWMWMAWWTTRAAAWACTTGAAACAAAACATTTTGTTTGACATTTTTGATGCATATTTTTACTTGTCTTTCTAAAGATACCTCTCATTTAAAAATTGACCTACATTTTAAAAAAGATGTTTTCTCTAACAAAGGAAAGGGATGAAATGAGATAACCAGAAAACAAAGCAACAGATTATTTTGAGCTGGATAAAACATTTCAGGTTGATACAAAATGAAAATCTCACTGAAATACCTGCAAAAAAGAATCTGCTTTACTCCTGCAGTAATAGATGCTTGGCCATGGAACTGAAAAATGAATTATTTCCCACATTATATTCTGCAGCACATTAAATCTAAATTATACAAGGATCCCAGATATTCAGAACAGTTAAGCATGTTCTTAACTTTGTGCTCATGAGTGGTGACATTAAAGTCAATGAGCTRTTATTCATATGATTGAAGTTAAATGCTTTTCTGAGCTTGCAAATTTTGTACAACAAATACATGCTCTGGAGAAGGTTAGGAAAAACGTAGAACAGCTTTCACAAATTTTCCACGGAGATCAAAAGTGGGGCTCACTCTTTCACATCATAAGGTCTGTCAGAAGGAAGAAGGTCTGATAGGGTGGCTTGGAGGCAACACAAATCTTCCAAGGGATCATGTGTTACTGTCAAGAAATATTTGTGGTACTTTTCTGGATTCCTGCCTGACACAAAGTAAGCTTTATGTGGCAGTCTCCAAATGCRGAATATAAACAGTTCTTTCAACGGCACTATGATTTTTATTGTTCAGGAAACCTTTGTGGAGATTATGAATTAGCTAGACGCAATAAGACCATGCAACTTTAAATTCTGTCCTCTTGAATATGAATCAGAACCATTTTAAAATATGCAAAAAGCCCTAACCTAGGACACATCTTACTAGGAAAAAAAAAAAAAAGGAAAAAGAGGAAAATAGGAAAAAAAGGGAAAAAAACCAAATACTAGAAATTATGTCATGGAGTGGAGTTGAATATCGCTTCACAGCATTTCTATGGGAGGACATCTTACTGCAAATAGGTTGAACTGTGTTCAGCCTTGTGCTTAAGAGTAACCTTTATATATAACATTTGTGATACTGACTAGTGGTTGATACAAGAAACATTGATTCATTGTGAAATACAGAAAATTCAGAGGAATTCTAAATTCTATGCTTTAAAGTCCGATGATTGCTATGTACTTACTTGGATAGTGTCAGTTACTATAGTATGCTCTATATAGAAATGCTATATAGTGCATTATATATTTTATTTCTTTAAATACATGTCAAACCAAAATCTTCATATTAATAACTTCTAAAATATATAKCATACATGGTGGTAACGGGTATCTTGCTAACTGATGATTTACACTTTTTGTATACATAGATATGATCTCTTTTTTTTTTTAAGCTGTAGATGGGTACATTTATCGTAAGTTTAGTCATTCTGCATTCTTCAGATTGGCATGATTTTTATGCTTTGAGAGATGCTCCGAACAAACCTCTGTGTTGCTATGCTGAAAAGTTATTCGGTAGTTTTAAAACTATAAATGTTTAAAACAGTAGGTTTTCAAGCATATTCTTTTTCCTGTTCCTCTCCCCCCACTTCAGTCCTACTTTCTTTGTCAGTGTCCCTCTTTTTTAAGCTCAGTGCTGAGCAACATAGAGCAGCAAGGAGACTGTGATACGCTTTTGCCTTGATTCAGTCTCTCAGGACTCTCTCCGTCAATCTAGAGGAATTTAGTGAAAGTAGAAATTTGTAATGGGATTCRTCAGGATTAACAGCAGTAAAAATGTTTTAATCAGTAACTTAAGCAGGTGAGATACTTGGAGTGTGGATGTGCTAAGTAAGACTGTAGGCTTAAGTCATCCTTGCTGGCAGGGGGAAGAACACAACTCCTTGGGTTTTGCAGGCAGAACAGGTGAGAATTGCTGGAGGAGTGGATGTGGCACAGTTGTAGTTTGCAGCTTTGTATTCCTCTAGATTCTGTCATTCTTCAGGCCTCAGTCACTGTTCACTGTTCCTTTTTTTTCTTTCTTTCAGTTGACTCTTGGAATTAACCCCTTGGAGACTCTGGGGACGTTTGGTCACTTTTGTGTTAATTGTTTGGCAGTCGGGAAAACGCAGTCTTCTGAGACTTACATAATGGGGCGAAGGGAGGAGAGAAGCATAGAATCATCCTGTTTTTCACGTCAGTATAAGTCAGCAGAGAGGGAGGAAATGAATATTTTTATTTATTATTTATATACTGCCATAAATGTACTTGGTATTCTGCAGTCAAATAAAAGACAATGGTCCTGCCACTAGAGCTGGCAGTGTGAGAGATAAGAGCTGGCATCCTTCATCTGAGTGGTTGGGATTGAAATGGTTGAATGGTTGGTGGGAAAGGGGTGAGAGAATRAGAGCTACAAGATCATAAAAAACACAACAGCCTTCCCCCACATTTGGTATCTCTGTGTTAGTTGCTGAAGCAAGTAGGCTACAGTTAGTAGTCACAAAACAAGCTCTGACCTGCCTTTCTTCATGATGATAGCTACAAAAATGTAAATCCTCCTCTACTAAACTATATGATCTTAATTTCTCAGAAGATTTCAAAATTTGCAAACTATTTGTACCACATGCAAACAAAACAGATTTCAAACTGCTTTGTACTTAGCTATCACTTCACTTCTCAAGGTCCTTTTCATCAGTTAGTTTCCTCCCTCTGAAGCAAAATGGTATTTTTGGTACTACGAATGGTACTACGAATGGTATTAATGTGAGTGGAGTAACCAGCATCTTTCTTACCTGACAATTTCTGCCCCATGCCTGGCTAATATTATTCAGTATGTGCTTTTTGTCCCATTTGAGCGGGAAGCAGACTTCCAAGGATGACCTATATGGCGCAATTTGATGCTAAAGTTGATGAACGATCTTTATCCTTTACTCACAAGCATGCAAAAACTATGTGTACTGTACTTCCCATACCTGACTTAATTGCGACAAGTATGACTGTACTCAATACCTATCTACTAATATTAGGGTTGTGGAAGGAGCTTTCGTGCCTGGCTGGCGAAGGTCAGTAGTTCCACTAYAGGCATTGTTCTCTGGTCAGTCCTGAGGAACCTCCCACAATGAGATTGATGAGCTAATAGCTTTCTAAAAGTGTCATGAGGATGTTTCAAAGCCTTTTTTGGGTGAAGAGGCTACACAGAGAGTCTGCATATTGTCCACACCCTCTCAGCAGGCGAGCGGTACCATCCCAGGAGTTGCCTGGTTTCTTGGTCATGGATGGATTCAGCCTGCATGTTGTGCTCTGATCCTGCAGTGACCACATAAGCCTGATCTGTCTCTAAAGCCTGGACCGGCAGAAAGGTGGTGTGGTCCCAGCAAGCTTGTATAGGTCTGACTGAGGAAGATGCTGGAGCCCTGAAATGCCATCTGTTCAAGTTGAGACTGTACTGCCCGAGGTTTATGGTGTTCTAGTCAGAGCAGAAGCAGCACAGAGCTGGTCTGCACAGAGCTATACAGCTTGCAAGGAGGCCGCACAGTCCTACTGTGTTCATTGCTCTGGCAATAACCGCATGTGATGGCGGCCTCTCCCACCAATGGGATCTCTGCTTTCATCTGAGTTATTTTACAAGGACAACTATTTTTAAGGTTGCTATTTTTGAACTCCTTTCTTTTGCTTTCTCCTGCCTCCCCTCACACACCTCTGTGTGTCCCTGGGTTGCTTTGTTTCCTTCCCTGACCCACCCCTGTCTATTACAACACTAGGCATTCATGGACATTTTCCATTGTGTTTGTGGGTCTGATCTACCCCACATCTTCCTTTAAAATGGTCTTTAATTCTTTGCCAACTTTGTGCCAGTCAGCTGCATTAATACTGATAACTCCCTTCAGACTCATCTAGAATAATTCATGGGTGAAAACACTATGCAAAGCAAGGCCAGCAAATTTGAAACATCACGGGTATTTAATAGTAAGATAAAACACAATATGAAGGTCTGGGGAGCACAGGATATTTTTATGCCATCCCAAAGCTGTATTATATTGAATTTGTGTTCTTTGTTTTGTTTTGTTTTGTTTTGTTTATAAATCGAGGCTTATATTATTTGACTGGCAAAGACAAGAAAGCTTGAGAATATTCACAGGTAATAGAAGACTGAGTAGCATTGTCTCTTTAGTCTGCCCTACTGACAGATTATTGTACCAACGCTATGATTCAGGGCTGAAATATGATTTTCTGCCTATACTGCTATGTTGATACATGCCTACTTTGGATGCCMTTGCAGCAATGTGAAAATGCTCTGTACTGGCGTACCAATAGATTGGTCTCCTTGCTAGGAATCTGTAGAGCACTTTACCAGGATAGGCAGTAGAATTTGTGTGCTTGTATACATGACCAAACTGAATAAGAAAAAGAAGAATCCAGGAAAAGTCAAGAAGATGATGCTAACAGTGGTAATTTCAGAAGCAAGTTCGTCATCTTCTGAATGCAGACCAAGCCAYGGTTCTCACCTTAAAGTCCTTGCAAGCTGCACCTAGCGCAACAAAAGACCACAAAAAGCCATAAAATAGGAAGTCACTGAGAAAAGTAATAATGAGCATTAACTCTTTCCAGCAGTGCTTTTGTCTCCTTAGTTTTGAGTTGCTACAAGCTTTTTTAACATAATGTTTTCTCARCATCTTGGAGTCCTGGTGTGATCACTCTTAGTGGAGTCAACAGCACATTTACCAACCAAAGACAAGGCAAGGAAAGATCCACTGAGTACTGGCAGAGGACAGCAGGAAGAGTAGTTGGAGGTCTAGATAATACGATTTGCAAGGAAAGACTGTTTAACCTGAAAGTGAGAACATGGAGAAGAAACAACTCATCATCAGTCTCCAGGGCCAAAAAAGGTAGAATATGGCAGAAAGTAGTATACTTGGATTGCAGCAGGGAGGCTTTAGTGTGGGTGGTGGGAAGAACTTTTAGGTGCTGTAGTAGGTTGCCTAGGGAATGTGGAAACTTCCAAGAGTAGATGCGTTCCRCAACAGGCTAGACAAAGAACCACAAGGAGCAGTGATGTCTAGGTGAGTCCTCCTGAAAAGAGAGGGGTGGAGCAGGCAGTTTCTCGGAGCAATATCCATAGCTCTGTGATTCGGTAGCATTGTGCATGGTTAGCAGTGAAGGGGTTCATTTCTTGTCTGGGTAAGTAGACAAGGGACATGAGGGAAGAGATGTTGCTGTGGATATGAGTAGGCTATCAAGAATTAAGTGCAGGCATAGAGGCACTTTGAAGCCAGACCTAAAAAACATAGACTCAACCTAGATTTTTTAATAACTTCTTGCTGAAACTCCTGTGAAAAAGATCTGACTGAATTTTCAGGCAATAGAGGCACAAACTGATTGCAGTGACATGTGGCTGAACCATACCAAGAGAGGACAATCAAGGATGTTTGGACAATGCATAGAGATTGTGCTAAAATTAACACGTGAGCACAGTCTTTGCTTTGTTTTCTAGACTGATATCACTAAATCTTATGTTCCAACTCACTAATAAATGGTATCTTTTTTAGAGCCTTTGCTTTTTTAGACGTCAGGCCTGTGTCACAGTGGGTATCTGTTGGTTATACAACTGCCAAAAGAGAAAGCAATGTGCTGGCTTCTAGGAGCCAATGCAAAAAGGTGCARCTACATTGGCGGGCAAGTTCAAGAGTGTGGTGGGTGCTTTGAGCTATCTGTTCTAATGGCTGCTTTTTCCCTGTGCTTCAGTGGCAGAAGCTGTGTTGAGGACTAAGTGCTCCAGTGTGAGATTCATTTGTGTGAAGGCAGATGTCTAGACCCAATTCAGGTGCACTTGAGTATCCAAAACATCCTGAGAGGAGTGACAGATCTGACAGAGAGCCTAGAGGAAACCTGGAGCCTTGGCGGGAGAAAATTTAGTCCAAGGGACTTGGGCCTTATGAGGTGTGAGTTGTCCTCCCCAAAAAGCTGTGTAGAGGAACTACACACATGTGCGCATGTACATACCACTCACAGTTTTACGAGCTCATTATGTTATTGAGCAGGGTTTTTGTTGTTATTGTTGCTTTGTTTTCAGCAATATAAAAGAAGATCCCTTGACAAAAGAGAGCCTTTTTTGCTGYGAGAGCTTGCTGAGTTTGGGAAACTGCTTTCAATGCGACTGGCAAACACTTTACAGTGTAAACATGGCCTACATCAGGCAGACAAATAAGTGCAGATGCGCTTTTCTGTGGGAACCATTTGGTGATAGACAATATATTTAAAAAAAAAATCATCAAATTAATTATGGCTAATTAGACATAACCCCTTCCTTGTTCCTGAATCCCCTCCAATTTTGGCTGCCTGAATGGGAAGAGCTCCTATCACCTGTTTCATTATGCAGATTGATATTCGAACATCTGAGAACAGTGCTGCTTTCTGCACGGCAAGGCTCCAAATTGCTAATGAAATGGCTCTGCCAGATAAGTCACTTAAAACTGTGCTCGCTGCTGCTACTGACAGCTCTCATGGCGAGTTGCAGGAGGGAGCGCAAAAGGGACTCTCCACTCTGAATGTGCTAATAGCCTCCAGCCTGTGTGCTTATTGCTCTCCAGAGCAGTAAGATTTCTGGTCTCTGACTCAGAGAGGTTACTTTCCCAAAGCTTCAGTGTCAGATTTGGACTTAATGCAGCCCAATTTCAGTTTGCAGAAAGAGGGATTGAAGAGGTGAGCAGCTGATGGGCTCTGAACTCAGGTGTTCAGAAGCCACGCCAGCTCTTCAGGCATGCCTGTTTCTCATGCCCAGATCGAAGGGCACAAGGACCCCAATCTGTGGCTTTCATCTTCCACCCAAAATGTGATGGGAAGTGAGCTTTCTCAAGAATCTTCTCCCACGGGTGAAAGGAAGCTGTATCATCTTGTATAGGATGGCTATATTGCATGACTGAGGCCATATAAGGAGTGAGTAGAAGGCTTCAGCTGGGGATATACCTCCTCCTGGGTTTATTTGGATGCAAGAGTACAGTCAAGCACTATGGGTTCCTTCCAAGCAGTGACCCCTCAAGGTAGATATGGAGAGGTAGGTAGGGCCTGTACTGCAGGGAAATGTGAATTGGAAGTTAAGAGTAGATATGGAGATCCTGTGCAGCCCTGTTTGCTGCTTGCTATGATGCTTTGCAGCTGGGATTTGCTCATCAACTGGTGAAGTCGTTATGCTTAGCTTTCCCTCCCCTCTTATCACAATATTTCTAGATGGAGCTTCRCAAGGGCTCTTGTTAGTGGATACCTGGGGCAGAGTAGCTATGATTTAGGTCCTTGGCAAAAGTAGCATTTATTTGAAGTGATGGAAGAGCTCTCTTGGCAATCTAAATCCTGACCATTTCTGTCAATATCCATAGTTAATTCCTTTTTCTGTATTGTGGAGACCTTGAGATTACCTTTGCACAGGCTGGCTCCATGTGATTGCTTCTGCAGCGTGCCTCAGCTCCTGTCTCATCATCTCACAGACTCTTCCTGGACTAGTCTGCCAAATGCCTTACCTCCTCCAGGCCTCAAGGCAGATTTACAACTGGCTTTCCTTACTGAGCTCTTTMTTATCAATTTTTAATTATCAAAGTTAATTATCAATTAACTTTCCTCCATATGGATTTTCTGCAATTCCTCTACATGAGCTATTTCACCTTGTTGCCAAGACAAGACACACTCCTCAACTTATCCCATATGTTTTCTAGGWAGGCTTGCATGCCTTCCTGCTCCTTCACTATGAGTTATGTGAGACAGAAGCCAGTTCAGAAGGAACCGTTTCTAGTCATTTCTAGCCATGGAGAGACTCTCTTTTTGGAGAATCCTCCATTCCAGGACAGAGCTGTGCTTAACAATAGACAAGAAGAAAACATGGGGACTTTTCAGCAGTCTTCTCTTGCCAGAGGGTTTTGTGCAGGTTACTTCTCACACGTGGAGAAGCTAGCAGCTTTTCACTGTCTCTATGGACTGCTGAGTCAACTGGGCATCAACTGCCTTCAGCTTTGCAAACACAGAACCAGGTGGCTGGGGATAAGGGAGTGTGCTCCTTTTAGGCTTTCAAGTTAAAAATCTCTGGTGTAGGTACCATATGGAACCTTTTAGATTGCTTCCTGGCTCATCGTCCACCAGGCTATGCTTGAAGTGTGTGTGTTCATGTGAGTGTGTGGGGATGAATTTGCAGATTTGCATTTGCAGATCTGTTCTGACTGAGGAATGAATAGAGGGGTAAGGGATGGTGAGTGCATAGCAGCATGTTTTTTTTTTAGAAACCATCAGCCTGATTTCTTTCCCTAGAAACATGCTTTTCCAGTTACAGAGAACAGTCATTTACTTCAGGAGGAGTATTTTCAGTTATTTATTTATTGCTCAGGAGGTTAAGATACAGAACCATTTGCCTTTGCTGGCTGGTCTTAAGGTGGACCTGGGAATGCAGGGATGGCAAAGGGTAGTTTGGGAGGGGCATCACTAGCCCATATCACAGTCCAGCTTGACTCAAACTTTTCTAGTTTGTGTTAATAAACACAGTGACAGAAACTAGCAAAACCAGAGATTTCGTCATTGGGGATAGAGGGTAGAGGTATAAAATAGATCTTGGATAAGACCTCTTTTTCCCTTAATACCCTTTGGGCCCAGAGAGAGGCTGTCATAGCTTCTGCTTCTGCAGAGGACAGGCTGCAGCTACACGTATGCTGACTGTGCCTGTCTGCTGCTTGTCCAGCTCCCTTTCCTAAGGTGGGCTTGGGAGTGGGAGATTCCCCTGCACACACATTATTGGGTCTGAAGCGTCTGGGGATATAAGCTACCCAGTTTATAACTCCCTGTTTTAGCATGTCAGGAGAGAGTTTGTTCCTTTGTGCCTGGTGTGGCAATGTCCTTCTCACAGTGGGTCTCCTAAGCTGCTGCTCTCATCAGCTTGGTAAAAGAGAATAATTTTAGCATGCTGCAGTGATTTTTCTCTCATCAAAGCTTGCTTTCATTGCTGGTTTTGATGGCTGTGAGCTTGTCTTTGTCCCTTGAGAGCATGACAAGGTTCTAAGAGGCACCTTCCTGCCTGCTTTATGCTATGTGAAACCTCTTCCTTTTTGGTGATGTGCCAACCTGTGCTTCAGCAAACAGACTTAATGCTTCGTTTTGTCTTAAAGCAATAGGTCACATGTTCTCTCTCACATGCTCATGTGTGCACATACAAGTGAGTATATTTCATCCAAACTGGAGAGACAATTTGCTGCCCAGCCAAATGAGTTGGCTGGTACCAAGAAATAGGTGCCGTATATTTATTCAGGGCCACGATCTGCTCACAGACACAGCTCCTAATTCATGAAATGAGACAGAGCAGCCTCATTCGTGAAATGCTGTGAACAAGATACACTGTTTTCCTCCAACAATGGACTTAGATATTTATGTGCTACATTTAATAACTTTGGGTTATCCTCTTCTAGGTTCACTGAGTTTCAGCCAACTTCAAGAGTCAGGCTTGACTGCCTGTCTTTGGTGCTTTAGGAATAGAATGTAACCATGTTTCTACCATAAAAATTGTTAGTACACAATAACGTGTATTCATTTACTGGATGATCTGTTTTGTTAGCTAGGTTTTGTCTAGTTATTAGCATGTTCTTAACACACTGCTTATGATCTCCAAAAATACAGTGTAAAATAAGAGTCAACAATAAGGATCAGGCAAAATACTACTTGATGTATCTAGAGAAGAGAGAGCTTTCCTCCATCTAATCTACCTGTGTCTGTTTTTTTTTTAAGTGCTTATTCAGTTCTTGGCCTACAGTTCTGTGCTTCTTCTCATCTGCCGGTTCTGTGTTATAATGGGTGTATATACTTGGCAGTCTAAATTTTACTTTTCATAAAACCCCAGAGATTATTGCTTATGACTTGAATTAAGCAAGTGTCATATAAAATCTCACAGCTTTGCAGCTGTAGGGGTATGTTATGATGAATGTGTTTCTGGGGAGCAGCAAGAGGTCTGGAGTATTCTTTCTGCCAGCTCTGTTCTGGGCATCAAATGTTACTAGTGCCTTGCAACCATTAATAGGATTTCACTTGGGAAATTTGCCCAAGAGTTTGAAAGCTGATCTTTCGTTTGGTGAATCAGGCAGGAGGTGTTCTGAGAAGCATCACTTTTCATTAATTATTTTTCTACTTCAATCAGGAAGCGCAGAGGCATCCACAGAACTGGAAAAGATACTTCTTAGAATCTAAATGGCACTGTGTAGATAAAATACACAGATTTTATTTTCTTGAAAATATTTCCTTGACTGTGTTTCAACCCCTTCCCTCTCCCCCATCTCCATTAGCTTTTCCTTTTCTCTTTTATCTAGCCTCCTTTTAATCTTTGATCACTGGCTATTTTATGTGCTTAATCCAGATTGGACCGAAAGATGAGATTGCTGAATTTCATTACTTGTTTTTTTTAGACACTAACAGGAGCTGTTTGCATTTGAAAACAGTGAGATGTAATATCCTCTCAGTAATGTTTTCCATCTGATCTTAGAACAATATCACAACCACCTTCATGTTACAATGCACATAGCTTCTCTGAGGAGAAATTGTTCTCTCAGGTGGATGACTGCTTCATGCTGAAAAATGATGAGATTTGTTTTTTTCTCTGTCTCTCCAGTTCCAGAAACCTAATGACTTCTCACCCCCTTTCCGCTTCGGGACGGTTCCCAATGGCAGCACAGAAAGGAACATTCGCAACAACTACCCTGAAATGCACAGCTACATGGTGAAGTTCAATCAGAGGGGGGTGGATGATGCCCTGTTCTCGCTGAAGACTGGGTGAGGCTTTCTTCTTTCAAAATTGCAATAGAAGCCTGACTTTTCTCTTTACTTGTGTAGGCATTTTTAATGCAGCTTGGGCAATGAGTCTCCATTATCATTTCACGGTTAAAACTCTAGAAAGAGAGCCCTGGCACAGGCTGCCCAGAGAGGCTGTGGAGTCTCCTTCTCTGGAGATCTTCCAAACCCGCCTGGATGCCGCCCTGTGCCCCATGCTCTGGGTGTCCCTGCTGGAGCAGGGGGGTTATACTRGGTGATCCCTACAGGTCCCTTCCAACCTCAACCATTCTGTAATTCTGTGACTCTGAATAAACAGAACACAAGAGAATACTTTTGTGATTATCTTAGCTAGRTTTTTACTTTAAAAAAAAAAATCTGTATAAGAATTTCTATTTGAAAAAGAGAAAAAAAAATGGATCTTGCATAGCCTTGTGTATATTAGACTTGTTTATACTAATCCCAATGCTCTTGCTTCGGCAAGCTGTTTCATGCCAGTGGTCCTTATGCGTACACAAGAAAAGCAGAGTTCTGTGGACAAAGTTTGTTTCAAACCATTTGCATTGTTATCCAGAAATTCCTTTATTTTCCCTCCTTATGTGTATAAAAGATTATGTTAATTAGGGAGCCTTGTCAGACTAATCCCACCCCAGTGTATCAGCAGCTAATGCAGTGTAATAGAAGGTGTGCTTGAAGCTAATAGTTTGCAARTGGCCCTTCCCTCTGGAATATTTTAGCATCAAGAGCCTAACAAATACTGTTTGAATAATGAAGTGTATAAAATCTGAGCATTTGTTTGGGTAATTTAGGAAATATAGAAAAAAAAATCATTAGGAAAAAATATCTTTGAATAGCTCGCCTAATTTTAATAGCAATGAATCTGTAAAAGAACTAACTTAAAATACCCTTAATGTCTGCAATTCCTTGATGCTTATAATCAAACACCTCTATCCACAATTGACCACTTCGGTTGTCAAAACCTAGCTTTACTGAAAAAAGGTCATTTTTCTTTACACCTACATTTCATCCTTATGAGAAAGTTCATTCCAAAGCACGAACAAAGATGTTCAGCCAATTTAATTACTAGATTGACTGGATGTTTCTAAACCTGTTTGCCAGGATCAGAAGGTGCACAGACCATTATAAATGATTGTACCATTATTGAATGCCATCCTCAGAAGGTGTATTTGCCAGTGTAGTCATCATCCAGGAAATAAATATGCTTTGTCCTGGAAATATATAGATGAATTAGAACTCAACACTTACTGTAGATGTCATCCTGGCTTCATACCCATCCTTGGGCATTGCAGATAAGCACTGGGACTGAAATAATCACTATTCTGAAAATATATATGCAGGAGGGGGGGATTGAAAAGACAGCGTAAGATTGTGAAGGTCTATGGTCTTTCATCAGGAAGTGCTTAATTTCAGAATTAGGTCATTTTCTCATTGGCTGTCTCTGGTGATGTGGAAAATGCACCTTTCTGAGACTCCCCCCAAGCCCAAATGACTTTCACTGCTGAGGTGAGAAAGATTCTCAGCAGTCTATTGTGTTATCTGTCCTTCCCAGCCAACAATGGGGATTTCTTTGCGTTAAAATGGAATCTTTCTCTTGGTTTTCAGTTAAGCACTTTTTATTAAAATGCTACTCAGCATGGTAAACCGTAAAGCTGTCGCCATGGCCAATTGACATTGATAAAGATCCAGTAGGACTTTTCACAGTAACTGGGGAGTTAAATACAATGTCCTAGCTACATTTAATTTAAGAAATTATATTTTGCGTAGCTAAATCACGCCAGCAGTTTGGAGATAATCTTTTCCTTACTGCAAGCCCTGCTTTGCTATGTAATATTGATATACTCTCTAAAGTATTTTATGTTCCTGTGAGATGAAAGGCATTATAGAAATTTAAGCTATTCTTAGGACTGTTGATATCCCCATGACTTTCCCTTCATTCATCTTTACCTTGCAGTATGTTTCTATTCCAAATTTTATTTCAGATCAGAAATGTTGATTATAAAAGAGTCAAAGAGAAATACGGTCCTCATTTATAATCTAGATCCACTTGAAAATAGTGTCTAGGCACAGACTTTTGTTTCTTCTGATGAAGCTGAAGATGCAACCTGTTATCTGGAAAAGGTTCATTTCTGCCTGAGGCTAAACTGGGAATACCTTTGCACTCCTGCAGATTCTGTCTTTTCTATACTATATCCCTCTTCTTTCATTCACCTGTGCAGGAAGTTGGATGCTTTCATTTATGATGCAGCAGTGTTAAACTACATGGCTGGCAGAGATGAAGGCTGCAAGCTGGTGACAATTGGCAGTGGGAAAGTATTTGCCTCCACTGGCTATGGCATTGCCATCCAAAAGGATTCAGGCTGGAAACGCCAAGTTGATCTTGCCATTCTACAGCTTTTTGGAGATGGTAAGTGATAAGAAAAAGAGGAGTTGGAGTTTTATTAAGCAATACAAAACTCTGAATATATGCAATGGATGTTCCGTTCTCCTGACTTTGGTGATTSAGGTGTAAGTAGAGAACAGAAGATTAATTGCAAACGTTTGTTAGAGACATTGTACCAGAAATGTGTAGGGTAGTACTTATTTTATAATGTCCGTGGAGGGTAGCAGTAATATGAAATGGGACTTCAAAAGCATTTGAGATATCATAGAATAAAATCAGATATGTGTTTGAAAAATATCTTGTGAAAACAAGATTTCTTTCACAAACTTTTCAGTACCTTCAGGGTTTTGCCACGACCAAAATGACAAATTATACTGGACTTTCCACATCGTCCCACATGTTACACATCTAGAAAGAATCAAGTCATGTAGAAATTATCAAATTAAAAAATGAATGTTTCTGGAGGAAATAATTAATTCATTACTGAAAACCTCAAAAAAAAAAAAAGGATGGACTTGAGACTCAGAAGTATACTTTGGTGTGAAGTGTTAATCAGCATATTATAGTTAGCTGGTTCATCTCATCCTTAATAGAAAAATAGCTAATATTTAAAAAATTATTCTTGGATGACTATTTCCTTCTTCAAAAATATTTCTTTAGCTATCCATTTTCACTCTGTATCACTCCTTTCTGAGTCCTCTATTCTTGAATAATTTAAATTCACAGCTTGTTTTATTTCTAATGTGTTTTTTTTTTCCTGAAATCTGAAAAGAATGTCTGATGTAAGAAATACAGAAAGAACATAGAACTGATCAGCTTTAGCAGAAAATTGGCCACCCAACTGCCATGCCTCCTATACATAAGATCTCCATAAAGTTTTTAGGAGTATAATATCACACCACATAAATATATGGAACTTTCCTCTGTCACTGAATTGGACGTTCAAAATGTGAAAAATCAGCTCTTTAACAGGAGGAAAAGAATTGCCAACCTGCAAAATCAGTTTGTTTTTGAATGCTTCTCTATATTTGTGTGTGTACATCTTTTTTTTTTCTGATGAAAATATCATAATGGTAGTAAGTAGGATATGAAATTAGACTATAGAACATTCTTTCCTACTTTATACATGTTAGTAATATTTTTGGTTGGTCAAAGCTTGGAAATGTCAAATTTGGACAAAACAGGAATAAAACCAGGCAAAATTACCTAATATTTTTGAGACTAGATAAAAACATAGGCATTTTCATACCTGTCAGGAATATATTCAAAAGGAAACATTTGATTTTTAAGAAGCAGCTTTTTGAATTTTGAGCTGGAAATGAACAATGATTTTAATGAAAAATGAGTCATTTCTATCTTCTAGTACTAGTCACTGATTTTTTCCTTTATTAACCTAATATGAAAGTGGAAGTTTATGAGATGAGATCTTCAGTCAGCTGATAGACAACTTGTTCAGCATCTTTCTGTGACACTTAGGGAGTGGGGAACCTGTTCTTTTGCTAGAGCTTTCCTGGCTAATATCTCACTTTGGAAAAATCTTGTCACCTTGTCTGTGACTAACTGTATGTGCCCCTATCAGAAGTGTTGTCAGGGTATTTCAGGATATAACTTAACAGTGACCATGTAACAAATGTGGAAACAGAGTGTGACCACTGGAAACGACCTTGAATCATCTTCTCACATTTAGTCTGCTTCTGCTTGAGATCCTCAGTTACTACAGGGCTGGCTAACCTCTTTCCTTCTCTCTGTCTAGGGGAAATGGAGGAGCTGGAAGCACTGTGGCTCACTGGTATTTGTCACAATGAAAAGAATGAGGTTATGAGCAGCCAGCTGGATATAGATAACATGGCAGGTGTCTTCTACATGCTGGGAGCAGCCATGGCCCTCAGTCTCATCACTTTCATCTGCGAGCATCTCTTTTATTGGCAATTCCGTCACTGCTTCATGGGTGTCTGCTCTGGCAAGCCTGGTGTGGTCTTCTCCATCAGCAGAGTGAGTGTCATTAGTTATCAATAAAGAACAAGATTTATTTAGGCAGTCCTATGTACTGGAAATGGGGAAACCTGTCAAGATTGCCTGGTATGTGGTAATGTAGAGTGTCAGTCTCCAGTGCAAATGCTGACTSCTTTTGCCTGTTAATGTTGCAATAGTATCTACTGCTTTTCTGTGAGAGAACTTTCTTTATGGGTATCTTGACATACCTGGTCTCTGCTGGATTATGGTCACAGATATGGAAATTTTTCATGGAAATGATAATTCTTTATAAAGTGAGGTTAACTGTAATTGTTTGCTCTTTCAAAGGAATTGGCAAAGAGGTCAAATTTGGGAAAATGTCAAATTACACTGAATAACTTGGGGAAAAAAAAGCATATTTTTTGTTGTTCTGTTTATTGCAGGTATTAGCTGGACTTGTTAGTCAAGAAGTCAGAAGTTTCTAACCAAAACTCACGCCCTAAACCATGCAGAAATTCTTCCAGAGAGGATGACCACCTGAACTTAGCAATTGCTTTATGCAAATCCTGCTTTAGGGGATAATATTTACATCTAAAGCAGTTTCTAGTCATTTCTGAGTCATCTCTTGGCTTTTACTGTAGCTAACAGTGTCCCACTTAAAGCTCTCTTTTTCATTCAGCCACTGGTCCATTTTGAAGTGAGGTCAAAGCTCAGCATTTTTTACACTACTGTCTGTTGCAACAGAATTAGCTTTGGCTGTATAAAAAGTATATCATTTCTATATTGTTGAAGAGAAATGACAAAGCCCTTTGAAAGTGGGGACATAGCCTTTCTTCTATTGTGTTATTTTCCATCCTGTTCTAGTCTAGGAATGAGATAGAAGAGATGAAGTTTGGTGATCCTTAGTGGAATACAGATTCTTGCATTTTGGGATTACCTGTTAGACCTTGTGCACGTTTTTAAAATCTCTAGGAATTAATCATCCTCTAGCTGCAGAGATAATATAATGTGATGGTGCCCATTTCACAACTAATATTAATCAGCAGGCACCATTTGATAGGCCAGGGAATAAATAAGACTCTTTCCTTCCACTTCTGGGAATGGCCCTGTCATGATCTGTGTCATGGTGAAGTGAACTAATGGGGAATATGGAAGAATTAGGCACTGTTGCTGTCTGATTTGAACAGAGGACTTTCAGGGATGTCAATTTGAAGTCTGTTATCACTGTTAAATTTAACTGAAGGCAATTAAAAATCAGTGTACCTCGTGTCACTGTATGCAAAAGATCTAAATTCCCATTTGGCAGTCCTGCTGTTTCTCTGTCTTTCCTTTTCTAATTTGTGCTGATGAATAATATAGCTAGGCTTATGACAAATGAAGCTGTTCCCTTTTTAAGCACGCTCGTGTCTCATTGAGTCACAGATGTGCAGATGAATTTCAGGGGTTAAAAAGACTTACTTCCTCTCATCCACGTAGAATCCTTGGTCTTATCTTTATGCTTTAGTTTCTAGGGATATTATTTCTCCGTTTGCAATTCTATATTACACCTATTAAATTTGAATAGCTCTTACATATGCTATCAGGTATGCTTGCATCATGCAGATAAGACATGAAACAGAGGAAGAGATGGGGGGCAATGAAAAAAAATGTAACAGGATTAAAGAGAAGGTCAAAAAAGAAAGGTCTGATAGTGCAGATCTGATTGCATTTCCTTTGTTGGTGCTGTGTGATGAAAGGGTGACAAGTTTTGCTGTCCCACAAGAATTCGCTGTTGCTGTGCATTGTGCTTCCAGAACCCCTCATGTGTACTTTGCCAGAGCATTCACCTTTCTGTTTCCTCTCATTTCAGGGTATCTACAGCTGCATCCATGGTGTGGCCATTGAGGAACGCCAGTCAGCAATGAACTCCCCCACAGCAACTATGAACAACACCCATTCCAACATCCTCCGCCTACTTCGTACAGCCAAGAACATGGCCAACCTGTCAGGGGTCAACGGCTCACCACAGAGTGCCCTGGACTTCATTCGCCGTGAGTCATCAGTCTACGATATCTCTGAGCACCGCCGCAGCTTCACTCATTCGGACTGCAAGTCCTACAACAACCCCCCTTGCGAGGAGAACCTCTTTAGTGACTATATTAGTGAGGTGGAAAGGACCTTTGGCAACCTTCAGCTGAAGGACAGTAATGTGTATCAGGACCACTACCACCACCACCACCGCCCCCATAGCATTGGCAGCACCAGCTCCATCGACGGACTCTACGACTGTGACAATCCGCCCTTCAGTGCCCAGTCACGGTCCATTGGGAAGAAGCCCTTGGACCTGGGGTTGCCCCCTGCCAAGCACAGCCAGCTTGGTGACATCTATGGCAAGTTCTCCTTCAAGAGTGACCGCTATGGAGGCAGTGGGGCCCATGATGATTTGATTCGTTCAGATGTCTCTGACATTTCCACCCACACGGTCACCTATGGCAACATTGAGGGTAATGCAGCCAAGCGTCGGAAGCAACAGTACAAGGACAGCCTGAAGAAGCGCCCAGCCTCTGCCAAGTCCCGGAGGGAGTTTGATGAGATAGAGCTAGCCTACCGCCGACGACCACCTCGCTCACCCGACCACAAGCGCTACTTCAGGGATAAAGAAGGGCTACGAGACTTCTACTTGGACCAGTTTCGGGCAAAGGAGAACTCGCCACACTGGGAACATGTGGACCTGACRGATATCTACAAAGAGCGGGGAGATGAGTTTAAGCGTGACACAGTAGGAGGAAGCGGTGGGTCCTGCACCAACAGGGCACACCACAAGCATGGCTCGGGGGAATTCGGTGGAGGCAACGAGCACAAGCATGGTGTTGTGAGTGGAGTTCCAGCGCCATGGGAGAAGAACCTTACCAACCTAGACTGGGAGGACCGACCTGGGGCTAATTTCTGCCGTAGCTGCCCTTCTAAGGTGCACAACTATACTCCGGCAGTGGTAGGGCAGAACTCCACCCGCCAGGCCTGCATCCGGTGTGAGGCCTGCAAGAAATCAGGCAACCTGTATGACATCAGTGAGGACAACTCTCTCCAAGAGCTGGACCAGCCACCTGCCCCCGTGCCCGTGGCCACCAGTGCCACCTCCTCCTCCAAATATCCTCAGAGCCCTTCCAATTCTGCCTCCAAGGTGCAGAAGAAGAACCGCAACAAGCTCCGTCGGCAGCACTCCTATGACACCTTTGTGGACCTGCAGAAGGATGATTCRGCCCTGGCACCTCGCAGCGTCAGCCTCAAGGACAAGGGCCGCTTTTTGGAGGGGAGCCCCTACGCCCACATGTTTGAGATGCCAGCCAGTGAGACCACCTTTGCCAACAACAAGTCCTCAGTGCCCGCCACCAGCTACCACCACCACAACAACCCTGGCAGCAGCGGGGGTTACATGCTCAGCAAGTCGCTCTACCCTGACCGGGTCACTCAAAACCCTTTCATCCCCACTTTTGGGGATGACCAATGCTTGCTCCACGGCAGCAAATCTTATTTCTTCAGGCAGCCTGTGGTGGCAGGAGGGCCCAAAGCCAGGCCAGACTTCCGAGCCATCGTCACCACCAACAAGCCGGTGGTTTCAGCCCTTCATGGGGCTGTGCCAGCCCGTTTCCAGAAGGACATCTGTATAGGGAACCAGTCCAACCCCTGTGTGCCTAACAACAAAAACCCCAGGGCTTTCAATGGCTCCAGCAACGGGCATGTTTATGAGAAACTCTCCAGTATTGAGTCTGACGTTTGAGTGAGAGGGGAAGAACACGGGGAGGAACTGGGGGTGGATGTGGAGCGTGGGAGGGTGGGGTGGGAGCAGTCCCATCAGCTACTCTCTTGAGTCGTCCTTAGTTTGTGGGATACTGGAGTTCTGTGTAAGGCAGCACTGGTGACAAGTGCCACCTCTTTGATTTCCCCTTTTCCTCCTCCCCTTCCCCACCCTTTCCCTTTTATCTCTTTTTCCATGTTCTCGCTCCTTTCATTCTCCCCCATTCCTGGCCATTGCACTTTACAGTGACATCAGAGTTGGATATCCTTGTTTGCTCATGGTTTCATGGGACGGGAAAAAGAAAGACAGAGAAGGGGTGGGGTGAGGGGGAACGACAGTGACTCTAGTGTTTCACTCTCACTGATTCCCATCAAAGGCAGGCATGTGCACGCACACATGTGTGTAGCAGGAGGAGACAGCAGAAGCAGCGTAATGGACATGCAGGAAAATATGCTTGCTCAGGCAACTCTTCCTAATACTGCCTAGAAGAGAGTAATGTTTGAAGATGTGGAGAAAGTGAAGGGGAATAACACAACTAACCTGATGATGCACTTACATGATAGTTATTCTGAGGTTCTCGTTACACTATTTTGTGAAGACTATGGGGGTTTAGGGCTGAAATATATATATATTATATATATTTGCGTATATGCTGAGAAATTTTACGCTAAAATTTTGAATTGTTTGCTGGGGAATGTGGGGGGGGCGGTGGGAGAGAAAATGGGTTGTCTGCAGGTCTGGCTAGTGGTTTCACTATAACTATTATAGCCATAGAATCTGTGACAGACCAGTGGGAGAACTGGAAAGAAAGTGGGCTCTGAGTGTGGGAACCTTGGAAACACAGAGGCTTCTGGGAGCTCTAATAGATGATGCTGGTTTGCACTGAAATGAGAGGAGCCTGGGGATAGAGGAGAAGGGCTGGTTTGCTAGCTATGAATTGTTTGGCAGTTGTGACATATTTCAAGGGTGGGAGCAGTGTATAGTATGGGTTAGCCTGTACACAAGTATATACACTAACTTTATACTTGAAATGTTTGTGAATAAACCCACAATCCTGTAAGATGTCTGGATAACAAACACAGTGGAACAGAGCAAAAGAGGTTAGAACAAAGATGGGGAGATTTGACACTGTCACTTCGGGGGACACCATGCCTTTTTTGGCATATCTTTTTGGCAAGGAGGGCAGGACAAAGAAAGGGTTAATTTTTCTGCTCTCCTACCCTTGGACGGCAGGTTGAAATAACAGGAACAGGGTGCCCTCTGCCAATACTGGCAAGGTGCTTGAGAAGAAACATGCTATAAAGGGTTTGTGTGGTTGTGGTAATGTTGGTGGACTGTTTCAATGCCTCCTTGCACAAGTGGAAATGGGAGGAGGGTGTGTGCACCCATGGGAATWTATATGTATATTTACTATTGAATGTACAAGGGAAGTACATGGCTTGTCTTCCTGGGAGAGGATGGGCTTGAATAAATGCCAGAGAGCACAAAAACTTGTGCTGAGGCTGAAGACAAGACGTGCAAGGCTGAGATATGTGTGTACATGTACGTGTGCATATGCGTGTGAGAGATACTAGCACAGGTGCAAAGCTGGAATAGCCTAGGGTTTCCCATCCCTGCAGTTGTCGTGACAGCTTTCCTGGTGCACCTAGTATCAGTAAGAGTGTTTTTTTCTTTCCATTGTATCATTTTAGATGCAAGTTAAACTAAACAAAAGGAAGCAATGGTAGGAGTGAGGAGTTGAACTCCCCTTTCATTTGTCTTCTTTTCCCAGAGAATCTGAGGTGGGAGTGTGGGCTGACCTTTCCCATATCGAGACATGTGGCAAAGTCCCTCCTATTTTTCCTGGGGTCTGTCCTAATGTCTTAAGGACTATAGGTCCCCAGGAAGAGGGTTGAAATAGCCCTTTGTTAATGGCATGGGGACACTCCTGTGGACTGATGCTGAACAGAGATGGCAGCCGTTTATTTGAGCCACATTTCTTGGAGCTGAAGGCCACCTCTCTCTCATTCCTCACCGCACCCTGGTTGATTTTATCTTATCTTGCTCTTTCTATGCCAACAAAAGGCCTTTTATTTATTTACCTATTTATTAATTTATTTTTTAAAGCTGGGGCAGGGAGAGGATGGGATTTGCCTGTAAAGTAAGAATTGTGAGGAGGGAGGGTGCAGGGTTGATGAGGGGAGTATTTCCTTAGATTTCATGGAGGAAATTAAGGAGAGAAGAGGGAGAGAGTCTTTGTAATGTCTTTGTAATGCCACCCCTTAGTCTTTGGGGTAAGGAAATTTCTTACTCTTTCCCTCTTCTCTCATAATAATGACAAAATTAAAAAAAAAAAAAAAAAAAAAAAAAAAAAAGAAACCAAACATATTAACAGAGCGATCTGCAATCCAGAACACACAGCGGCTTGTCAGATGCCTCTGACAGCAGCCACCAAGAAAGCGTTCCTTTCATTTGTAAATATTTCTTTTTTAATGCGTTTTTGTATAAATTGGTGTTTCTCTTCTCGTGAATATTCAGGTCGTGGGGTGGGAGGGAGGGGAGTTTGTTTCCGTTCTGTTTGTTTTCTACGACTTTTCAGACTGCGTTTTTGGAAGCGGTTTACGCGGGTCGAGGCCGTATGAATGAGGAGGAAAAAATGAGAGAGAGAGAAATCATGTGTGTTGTGTTCCCCCAAGGCCCCTGTATCACCCTGTCACCTTTATCTTCATGAATGGAAGACGCCGGAACGTCACTTCAAGCCTTGCCAGCAGGGTTTCATGTTATGATGGGAACACCCCAAATCCTTTTTACATAAAAACTCTCTGTACCAGCATCTCTCTGTGGAGTTTGGGCCTCAAGGGATTACACTGTCTTGATAGTGGTGGGGTGAACCATGAAGTTGGCCGCTCAGGTTGGACCATCACTTGACATTAAGAGACTTCTCCAATGCTACTTTGGTTTAGAAATCTTGGACCTGGGAAAGCTCATGAGAATTTCTGGTATTTCCTAAGGGCTTGGGGGGAAGCTTGACAGCTGGCAAGGGCAGCTAATCTCTTTGGCGGTTATTTCAATACTTTCCGTCCCTCTCCACCTGGAACGAGGAAACCTGGAGGGTGGCTCTGCAGGGAAATTAAGCCGAAAACAAACCAAAAAGAAGCTAATGGAACTTTTTTCGAATCTCTTCTTAAAGGTTCTGATTTTTGTGTTTTGGGGTGCAAGTTGGTTCGCATTTTCTCCGAACTGGTCTGTCCCTTGTTCCACTGACTGGCAAATGACAGTTTGCCAAAATCATTATCTAGTGTGGATACTGTGTAGCACTGTTAACACTCTGAGCGCTCTGCAAATATTAACTGTGCCACAAACCACTCAAATGAATGCTCTAGGGCAACCAGAAAAGAAGGATTGGAAATTCTGGAGTGAACTGCTGGTCTAACTGCAGGAGTCTGGTGTTTTGCCTTCTCCCATAATAAATTAGGCCATGTATCCATCAGGTTAATCCTTTCTCCTATAAGTGATCTTTTCTGGTTGCTTTATTTTAGTTCTAACAGGTCAAGAAGTTTTGGAACAGAGATGAAGGGGAGGGCCTGGGAGGGGGAGGGTGTAATTCATAATCTAGAAATAAATCAATGATGTTATTAAACTCTGATTATATATTTAGAATTTTAGATTTGGTGTATTTTCATTCTAAGTACTCAAGTGAATCAATCAGGTAATATTAGCAGCAGGTGTTGTCTCTACTAGAATACCACCATGTGCTGTTTATTGCCTGTCCAAAAAAAGAATGGGATTTCATATGAGAGCCTGTCAAAATTTCATATCCCTCCCTTGCCATTTCTCTCTCTCTCCTGTAGAAACACCAGTATTTTCTGGGGCAGTGGCTGGGAACATTTCCCCTCTCTGTAAGTTTCTGCACACAAGAAAAATGAACAAAAACCATTTTGTCCTCTTCAGTTTGGTGACCTCTACTATATATTTGCAGCCAGCCTCCTGGGAAAGAATAGGCGCCTTTGGCAATGTTTCTGACATTTACCTTCTTACTCTAGCCCCAGGCATGGCTCTCTTAGAGGTATTTGCATGAGCCATGCTCTTCTGAAGCAACGCTGGATTGTATGTACTCAGCTAAAGGAGAGTGTGAGGAGAAGGAGACGGAGGAGGAAATATTCCAAAAATCTTTGAAATATGCCATGCACAGTGGAAGGCAGCCGGCAGGTAGAACTTGCAGCCATGGATCTCCACATAATAAACCCTCTTGGAGTACTCAYGCTTTTTTTTTTACTGTTGTGTGACACAACACTGGCTGGTATAGCACTTCTTTGTCTCCTACCACCCCTTCCAGTGAGGGCAATCTTGTCATTTCTCATCATTAAATAGAGAAGAAAGACTGCAGTCAGGACTTGTTGTCATTCAAGACAATGAAGCACATCGGTCCCACCTCCTCAGCAAAAAAAAAAAATCATCCTATTCTCTCTGATATCCAGAATGCTCCATCAGAATTCTCCAAGAGAGAACCCTAGTGGGTTCAAACTGCTCAGCAATATGCAAGTATGAACTTTGCCCACTGGAAATTGAGTATCACTGCGTAGGGGGAGCAAGATTCCTCTGTGATGTCCTGAAGGATTTGGTGGAAGTGTTAGAGTTGCCAGGATGGGGCTTTTTGCTTCAGACTTCTTCAGCAATGCATGCTGATGTTGAACTCCTCACTCCAGCAGATACTAGCATCCCTCTTGAATAAAGCCCCTTGTACCTTCAAATCAGGGTTATTTCTCACACCAACATTGCCAGCAAAAGAAAAAGGGAGAGAAAAAACATACATGACAGTAGTGACAGGTTAGAGTGATCAGAGATACCTCAGGGATCTTTATAGGCAAGTCTTTGCTTTAGAGCTTTCTAGCAAATGTGGCATATCCTCCCACTTCCATTGCTTATCAACAGATGGAAGCAAGCCTGGGAACACAGCCAATGATCAGACTTAGGCCTTTCACACATCCTCCACTCGAGTCAAGCAACCTTTGATGAGCCCTTCCCATGGAGGTTGCATTTCCCCATGTCTTTTGGGTTGCCAAAAAGAAATGAAAAAGTGGAGGGGAAAAAGATGAGGAATGTTGATGAAGGGACTTTGTGCTGACTGTCTGTGCAATTGCTCTAAGGAACTATACTTCACCTTTCTTGCTCAATCCAAACTGGCAAAGTGTAGGGTCCRATTATGCTGCTTCTCTGTGGCATATGCCTGGCTCACAACAGGAGTCCATGGGAGCTGTGTGTGAGAAAAGAACAGGATGGCTGGCAACACGTAAGAATGGACTCCAAGCCACAATCCCCGTCTGCACCCACTCTTTCCCATAAGTGCTTCCCTGCTGCTGAACACACCTGGCGTGTCCATGTGGAACACACCTACCATGCTGCTGGATGCTGCAGGGCACATCAAGATAGTAACTAGTGGGACCTGATAATTGTCCCCACAAGGGCTTATTTTCAATTTGCAGCCAAATAGATTTCCAAGCCATAGACCCTTGCTGCATTCACCCACTTATACTTCCCTGTGCCTCCCTCCCTTCTCCCTCCCGCAAAGGCAAGCTGGGGCACTGAATGGCTCACTGGCAATATGAAAGCTATAGCTCCATTTTTATCACGGGCTCCCCGGAACTCCCTGGGGCTGACTGCAGACAGACCTGTGTGTCTGGCATTAGAATGACAATAATGACAACAACAACAAAAAAATCACTTTGCAATTGGCTTTGAGTTCTTTCTTCATCTCCTGAGCATCCCCAAATTGCTCTCCTAGCCATGCTATTTGAGTGAATTCTGGCACCCTTCTGTCATTACCAACAACAGATATGACACAGAATGAATCTGCTTGTGTGTAGAAAAGGCAGTGAAACTGCATCACAGAGAGCAGGACTCATGTCTGCCAATGCCAAGGGTGCAGTCGTCTGACTGCTGAGGTAAAGGAAGATCTCTGTGATGTGTTAGTAATTACAGATCTCTCAACTTGCTGGCCTCCTGCCATTAAAGGTTGACACAGCAAACACCAGTATGCACTCAAACAGGTCAGACAAATTCCACACGGTGGGACAGGGGTTCCTCTGAGCAYCTGCGCATGTTTGAGACATACTGGGGGAGTGACATACATGTGAACAAGCCCAATGCAGCAGGAAACTGTGGGGCTTGCGTGCCTATACACACACACATAGTACATTGCAGTATGCTTAGCATCTCTGTCCCACCATGCATTTTTGCCAAGTAGGAACAACGTGATCTTTCCTAATGTTCTGCTGGTAGTTATTTAATTTATGTATTCACTTTGTGACTTTTACATYATCTGCTTTCTTGACTGCAGCATTGTTGTGTAAATACATGTGTATATATGTATAGAAATTAACTCAAGCAATTATATTCAGGTTGGGAAAAGGGTGGTTTTTATATCTGTACAGTATTTCCTTATTAAATAATGGCATGGGGGGAGGGTTGGGAAAGTTAACTTCTAAATTGTGGTTTTATTGGTCTGTGGTGTTTGAAGTTGTTTCAGTGGTTGCTTTTGCTGGTTCGGAAAGTTTATCTGGATGTTATATGTGTGTGCCGAGAAAGGGTCCCCGAACAGGGGAGGTTTGGGATTGGTGAGGGGTGGTGGGTAGCTGAGGGTGTTAATAATTTCCTGTAATAAAAGCTGTGTTGATTGCTAGGGACTGTTTGTGTGAGGCACAGGGCTGTTTCCTTCTTTGTGTGCTTTGCTCTTTGATTAATTTCTTTTCTCTGGTCGCTATTGTCTGTTCTTTGGAACCTCGGCAGAAAACCTTTGTTAATTTGGACTACAGGGATCTTTCTCTGGGCCTTCATCTCCTCTTTACCAGCTCTTCCATCTCCCTCTTTTCACAGCCTTCCCACTACTAGTGGGTGGGGAGATATCATTGTCTTGAATGCTTTGTATAGTTCTTGTCGATTTCAGTTCCTTTCTTTAGACTCTTTCTGTCCATCTCGTTAGTATGACCTCATTTTCAGGCATTCTGGTCTCTCCAGCAGTTTACTGCCTCATTTCCCTGGTCTCCTGTATATTTATTTCCCATCTTGCTCATGTGGATTCTTCAATTTTATCTTTATGCCTCTTTCCTCAGAATGACTTTTGCTGGCTGTTTGCCCACTCTGCCTCTGTTATTACTGTATTGTTGCTCTGTTGTCTTCACTGGATTCTGCAGTGCTGTGCAGAAAAGGCATGGAGGGCAGCCTCTGTTTCTYTTCTCCTGGAATATTCTAGCTAAGAATATTCTAGGTAGAAGCTAGAATATTCTAGCTTCTTGTAAGCTCATACTAAGTCAGTATGAGCTGATGATTAGCCCTAGTTAAATGAACAGGCTCTGTGCTCCAGCTTGGTGATCGTAAGAGAGGAGAATGACTTAAGTAGAACCTGATGAATATGTGGAGATAGAGATGGTGTAAAACTGGAGAGGTTTGTAGGCAGATAACAAGGCACCTCTTTCTTCCTAGTCATTTTGGATCATTACTCCACTGAATTTCAGAGGAACTTCACCAACCCATCATTCTCCACTCAGGCTGCGATTGCCAGCAATTGCCCTGGCTGCTTATCCCTGAAGACATCTGGATCTGCTGGTCACAGCTGGAGAAAGAGGAAGTCATCATCTCTGTATATGCATACGTATTACCATGTGCTGTGTTCTCTGAAGGTTCAAGCTATACTGTATGAAAGTATATGAGCCATACAGGGAGCAATGGAAAGGGGCAGCATGCCTCGAGATTATCCAGAGCAGCAGCCTTCACKTAGATGCTTCTGTTACCACCTCTTGCTCACCCTGCCATTGAAGGCCTAGATCTCTAATTCTTGTGGTGGGAAAAACCACSACAGCCACATGGGAGCAGTATTCCCTTTAAAAGAATCAATAGGGTTGGCATCTCTTGCATGTACTCTTGTTATGACCTTGTCATGGCTTTATCAATATGTTGCACAATGGCCTATGTACTTGTGAATACACAGTTGCAAATATGTCAGTCTGAGAGGGGATGTATGCATGAGTTTGTGTATTTCAGTGACATCTGGCAGAACTCTAAGTGAAATTAGAAACTCTTGGGCCGATCTGGTGCTACCCTGACCATACACACGTGTGGTAGTTATCTTCTTGTGAGGACATCCCATAGATTAGTTTTTAGCTGAACTGCTGGGTCACCTACGTGTCGCCCAACTCTTGGCTACTTTTCTTCTGTTTAAACAATGTGCCATAAGCATGGTGTACCTGCAGCATTTGCAGGGCATCCRGAAAGAGTACATCTATCCCGTAAGACTTCTACTGAGGCCTTTGGACATTAGCTGCTAAGTCCCATGTCACCTTTATACCTGCCCCAGAACAGGCAAAAATAGTCGAGGGGATAAGATGGAAGTCTTAGGCTTGTGTTTTCTTCCTCTGCTTCTCTTCCAATCTTTGAAAATATATCCAGACACATAGTTAGGCAGCTAAACTCCTCTGTATTTCAAGGACTTTTGGATGGATACTTAGGAGTTTAGATGCCTAAAATGCCCTGTGTGGATACACGTGCTTGTGTGGGCTTCTCCCTGTAATGCAGTTTTCCAGGTTTCATCTCCCAGGAACTCACCGTGCTTGAACATAGCTTTGAGGGTTTCCTGTTGCTTGGAATCCCCATGTGTGTGTTGCATGCCTGTTGCTACTTGTCTGTATTTCTTGCATGTGTCTATTTGTGGGGGGGATAGGGGTAGGTTCATATTGATATGTGTTATTTATGCAGCCTGCGCACATTATGTATGTGTGGTGCCATTGTCTATATGTGTGCTTAAATATGTGCGTAGGCATGTGTTGGAGCTGAGCGAAAAGTGTATGAAGCTGTATGCTGCTAAAGCCAGCTGACAGGTACCTGCTGGTACCCTAGCAGCCCTTCTGTTGCTCTTGCTTGCCTGGTAGGCCCTGGCATGGCTGCTGTGGTTAGGACTCTGGACAACCAGCTCTGAATCAGTGACCAGACTGGGACACAGACTCCTCTTACAGATGGTTTGAATACAGCACCAGAAACCCATCTCATGCATTTGTTCACTTCTGTGCTGAATCCACTGTGCCATATTTTCAAACCATTGTGCCACACTTATTACCTACTTAGGCCTTAACTGGTAGGTGGAGCAGGAAAACAATCCTTCACTGACTTGTAAAGTATTTCAAAAAAAAGACCTGTTAAATCCTATCCTGTGACTGAAACTCCAGCTCCCCGGTGCTTTTCTTTTGCCTTCCAGGGCAATAGAAGTACTGTAATTCTACTTGCAAGCAAACACTAGACTCTCCTTCCTTGCTTTTGGATCAGATAGATATAGGGGAACCCTGAGCTGTGGTGGATTGATCTCCCATGCCTACTGCCTGGAAGAACCTCACACTCCTGTCTGGAGTTGGGTAGGGAGCTTGAAAATACCAAGCTCTTGAGAGAGTACAGTTTCATCAGAGGAGACTGTAAATAGGGTGTAACATGGCAAGGAAGGGTGTGAGGCAGTGATCTTTCTACAGTCATCCTCCATACCATTCATTTCCAGGGGAGATCACTACACCAGTAGCGTCACAGAGTCTGACCTTTTGGGAGGACTCTACAGTGCCAACCAGCACAGCACTTTAACTGGCTGAACTGCAACACTGCTGAAAAAGACCATGTTGTCCTCTGCCAGAAGCCAGAAAAGACAATCAGGACATGATGAAGAGACGTTATGACTAGTCAGATGAGGAAGGAACAGCACTCAGGGCCCAGTGCCCTCGTCATTTACACTACTTTGTCTTTTTAGTGAACCCACTAGTGGTGGTGTCACTAAGCATCTTTGATCTTTGTTTTAATTATATATATAATGTGTAACAGAGGCATCTATGGCCTCCAGTGACTCCTTCCATTAGAGCATATTCATCCACCTCCCCTACTTTCTTCCATGTTTAGCCACTCTTTACTCTCCATCAAATTATATCCTGTGCTCTGCCAGGCTTGTCTTTTTATGGAAGAGGAGATATACGTTTATGAGTGTGTGTATGTGTGTGTATTTTAATTATTATTACTATTATCAACATGCTATACACCTAAAAGCTCCTAGCAAGCTGGAGCCTTCAAGAGGTGCTGTAGGAAATGACCTTCTCACTAGACACAGGTCAGTGTGGAGGTTAACACAGAAAGCTGCTAGCTTTGGAGGCCTCTTTGYCTGTCTGGTTGCTTTTCTTATCTTTGGAGCAGGCTCTCTCTCATATGTGGTCAGAAATGAAGCAAACTGCTCTTTTTTAGCTTTGCATTTTCAAAATTTCTAAGATGGAAAAAAATGTTTGTTGATTAGTTTAGGGCTTATTTATTTATTTATTCTTTTTTTTTGTTTTAAGCAGTCCTTTTAGTGGAAGCAGGGAGGTGTTTCAGCAATACAACTTTCCGGAGACCTCAGTTCTGTGCAGTTATTGTTTATGTGGTTAAGCTGTGTTTGGGGTCTTTCCTTTTATTTATTTATTTTTTTTCTGAATGGCAGGGCTATCTTGAAACATCTCTTTGCCAGAGACCAAAGCACCATCTGTAATTGGAGGCACAGTCTGGTATATAGAAAGCAGCAGCCTTTGGGGAAGCTTTGGGGAAGTATCTTTAAACAATCTTTAAATGGATTTCCCTGTGGAGTTGCAGAACTATTTAACAGTTGCATGGATGTTTGCTGTTTCTTTTTTTCACACTCCCTCTCTTTTCCTTTTCCTTTTTTTTTTTATTTAATTTTTTCCCCATAAAAGGTAAATATTGCTTGAGCAACATTTACAGTCTCCCCAAATGCTGCTGTCATGTGGTACACGCAGGCTATGCCATGGCAGAAGGGGATTGGTGGCCGCACTGGGCAGTGACAATCCTCCTTCCATCCCCCCTTCAGGGAATGGTGTTTTGTTTTGGGCGGTGGATCTACCACTGCTGCCCAAACCAAGCCTTGGCCCCAGCCACAGCCTGTCCTGAAGGGAAGTGCAAAATCCAGAGGTGCTTTGCTAAGGAGCCATGACATTTTTGAGGGAGAATGTCTAACTCCTGGGGCTCTCAAGGCCTTCCTGCTCCCTGGGATCCCCTCAATGTGGAGGGAGCAAGGCTTTTCTTATCCCAGTGGTTTCCATAGCAATTCCTGGAGCAGGGACCTTGAGGCTGCTGGCATCAAAAGGTGGTGGGTGCTCAAGGGACCCACCCTTCTGCTCAAGGCACCCCCTTCTGCCTTTGTTGAGAGCTGGGTCAGACCATAGGATTGGTGAGACAAAGAAAATSGCCCAACTCATGTGTGGCTGGCAGGTGGGGGAAAGGAAGACAAATGGAAAACAGGGATGGAGGCTGGCTGAGCCAGAGTATGTGGCTGGAGAGGCCTGTGCTGTCCTCTCAGCACCCTTTTTTCCTTCCTCCTTGTACGAGGTCCCCCTCTGCAGCCCTTCCCACTCCAGAAGAAAAGTGGGGAGCTGAGGCCTGCCAAGGGAGGGGATGAATGCATGACCCTTCACAGGCTGGAGCTGCTCTTCTGCGCTGTCCCTGAGCCGTTAGTGGATAGGACTGACTCTCATCTCAGACACAGCCATCTGAGGCCAAGAGGAGTCTCACAGATCACTAAATAGGGGTTAAATGTGGGGGTCTGGGCACTGTCCAGTTCCTCATGTTGTGACAGCTGAGGGAAAGCCTAACACCTTCATCCTTTGGCACTTGGACGTGGCTGAGCACTAGTGGAGGTCTGTCATGTTGGCTAGGGTTGGGGCAGGTAGCGTCTCTGGAGCTGGCACAGGCCAGCTTCTGCTGTATTTGATTTCTAACTGATGTACATTTGCTTTAAGAGCACGTTTGATAAGCTTAGTTTATCAACCAAAAGAAAAAAGAAATACTCGCCTCCAGTGTAAGTCTTCTACTGCCCAACAGTGCTACCTCCTCTCCTTCTGAGCTGTTGGTGTTTTGTGGTGAACACAGCCACACATGCACGCAGCAAATATTTTCCTATCCACTTCTGAGACCATTTTTGCCTAAATTTTGGCCTCTTCCTCATCCCCTTTACGCACACACATGCACGCACACACATGCACACATGTGCCCACCTCCAGCCACTCCACTGGTGAAAATTAGAGCCACAGAAACATGAGTGCCAAATGACTTTTTATTTCTCAAGTAAATGATTAAAAATAAGTTTTGTTCTTTTTCCTTTTTTTTTTTTACATATGCAAATGTAAAAGGGAACTGAGAGTGAATTGGTGGTGGCGAGAGGAAACGGGATGTTTTGTAACCCTAGCTGCAGTAAAAAAAAAAAGAAATAAAAATACATTAAAAATATTTAAAAAACACAAAAAGGAAAAAAAAACTTGAACTATTTTGGAAATATTGTGAATAATTTTTGATATAAAAACTAATTTTTATGTAGCATGAAAACCACCAAAATAAAATGATCAAGAATAAAAGCTGTGCAGAGGGTGTTTTTGTTTAGTTGTTGAGAGAAAAGGAGGGAGAGAGAAACACTGGTCTGTGAGAGAGGGATGCTACTGCTGTGGCCTTTACTGCAAGTTTCATAATACGTGATGTTTTCCTTTAGTCTTACTGACTGGAATCTTGTGATTATGTAAAAAAAAAAAAAAAAAAAGAGGAAAGAAAGAAAGAAAGAAAGAAAGAAAGAAAGAA